>NC_029775.3:103731689-103732362 GCF_000817695.3 Arachis duranensis
CTGATATGGTGCTCCCATTTCGTGGACACCTCGTTTGAAATGGTGTTAAAATCCATTTCGTAGTCACTATGCAAGAAATGGAACTACGCATTTTGAGAATAGTTTCCATCTATGCGCATTTTGGAAATAAATGTATTTAACATGTGTATATAGGTAGAATAGCCCTAAGGTAACTACTTTAATTTAAAGGATACAAATTTATTGAAAAAATTAGTGTATTTAAAAAGCATGATAGTTAACTAGTTTATATTTTAATATAAATATAACATTTGTTTTAAAATAGAAAAGTATTAGTCTTCCATAAAAACAAAATGGGTTGATAAAAAAAAATGGAAAATAAGTGCAATATATACATATATTTTAAGTATTAGGAAATATTATTCATATAACTGGTTTGAACAATTTCACTATTAACAGTTACCAAAAAACAATAAAAAAAAAACAGAAAATATTTTGGCAATTGTCACTCTTGTCTAAACCAATTTTTGACTTATTGTTCAAATTGATTCTCTAAAAAATTGTATAAATCAACCGACATTTTAAACCTTTTAATTTAATCTTTAAAAATGTCATAAATCTATGACTTTAAACACTAAATTATAAATGTTAAATCCTAACTTTTCAAAAGAAAAAAAAGGAGAATTTTTAGAAGTAAAAAAAATTCTCACACTCA
>NC_029775.3:103737294-103748056 GCF_000817695.3 Arachis duranensis
TCTACATTATCTACCAACTCAACAATTGACATCTACTTTTTAAATTCAAAGAAACTTAGCTTTTGCACTGAACAAAACGTCCTCTCATCAACCTCAATATACAAAATCAGCTAAGGCGGCATTCCAAAATGACATCAAACATCACAGTCATAACTAGAAACCTACCATATTTGACTGGAAAAATCACATAATGTTTGAATAATTATTAAGGACAATCAAAGGGTTTTTTTCCTTTTCTTTTTTTTTTAAAAAAAAAAGAAACAAAAGCTACACTCAAATGGCCATTAATAAGTTATCCTGTTCTGTCATCCGCAGACTGATTCACTAACAATTCTTCAAAAAATGAAAAATCAAAACCCCGCCATATGTGTGGAGGAGACGAAAACTTTCGAATTATTTAAAAGGGCTGCAATCTCCAGCCTTCCCTGTAGTTGTGCACATTATAGTTTATCTAACGATTTTCTACTTATCAACTACTTCAATGAGAGTTGTCTCATAGTCACTGGGAGCCACAAATCCATGAAGATTCATCACAGTCGCAGCTACATTGGCCAGCCCACCGTCGGGAACGTCATTTCTGAACCTGACCCCAGGGGCCAATCCAGGACCTCCAATGGCAATAGGCACCTTAACAAGCAAGGCAGAAGTATTAGAAAGTTGGAACCAAAATTAACCTTGTCATAGGAATGTTTTTAAGAGATTACTCGCTGTTTTTAACATGGATGCCTATATTTTAAGACATCTGTTTAGGTTGTGATTAACATTAAACAATGAATCTCTGCCTTATTAGTTATTACCCGACAAAAATTAGCTAGATATTCAACAAATTCACTATTCATGTAAAGCGGAGAATTGACCAGCTAGAATTTGCATGACTTACCGGCTGAAGGGTATGTGAAGTAAGAATCTGAATCTTTCCCTCCTTGTCAAGAAGAGGCTTTCCCGATTTGTCTCTCTTGACCATGTCCTCTGCATTGCCATGGTCAGCAGTGACGACATAAATTCCACCTACTTGTTCAATTGCATCAAGAATCATCTGCATAACAAATGCACATACACATTAATTAATACAACTGATTAACTACTCGTCTTCACAACTATCTTGTTCTTTCTCCTTTTAGCACAAATTTATTTCTTGCAGTAATTACCTATTCAGCACTAGCATATTAAAAACTAAATGCAACAAAAGAAATATTCCTGAAGACAGAGAATCAGTTAACCAGTCATGGATTAACTCCTTGTGCAATTTTACACCTCTAACTCATCCATGAAATTCCCACCCAATATTTACCCCACAACCAATCATACCCTTAATGTCTATTGTGGTACAGTGACATTTATAGTGGCGGTGTGGGAATTAGGGACAGCTCTCACCTGCTTCCCTTCAATTGACCAAATAATATGCCAAAGAAACAGAGAACAAAATTGGATAATGAAATTTGATATTGAACATGGCCTTGCCATTTTAAGAGAGAAATAGACAGAAGATACTTTTCTCACATGAATAGCTCTTACCAAAAACACTGTTGTGCCAATTTTACTCGCGATACTAAAAGCCCTATATAGTAACATGGAGTTCTCAAATTTCCAGCGAGGGTACAAAAACAAATAACAAGCTGTATTTACAAAAGTGCTCCAGCAAAATGTGTTCCGCAAAATTTGAAAATTAATCGTCATGCGTACCTTCACTGCTTCATCAGCAGCCTTGCAAGCCACAACTGTTGCTTCAATATCACCTGTATGCCCCACCATGTCACCATTTGGTAGGTTGACACGGATCTGTGCAACACATAAGATAGAAGAATAAGTGGAAGTTTAATAACATCGCAATATATCGGAGTCACTTGATGATTCATTGTTTACCTGATCAAATTTCCGACTAAGAATGGCATCCCTAGCCTTTTCAGCAATCTCCAGTGCCTTCATTTTTGGTTGTACATTGAATGTAATCCCAATGTCACTAGGAATTTCCACATATTCCTCCAGTTGTTTATTAAAATAGCCAGAGCGGTTTCCATTCCAGAAGAATGTGACATGACCAAATTTAACAGTCTCACTGTTGAAAGAGATTCAAACAAGTCAACACGATTATATTTAAAGCTAAATCCAAACTTCTGAATAGTGGTTTATTAATATTTAAAGTAGTCACAGCTCACCTGCATGCAAAAGTCCTAACACCATTATGCACCAAGAATTCACCAGAAGTCCTGTCAATTTCTGGTGGAGAAACAAGATAATGACTGGGAAGCTTCAATTCACCATCGTACTGAAGCATTCCAGCATAGCGAATCTTGGGGAAACGGACTCTATCAAATTTATCAAAGTCTTCGTATTCAAGAGACTTGGCAATCATAACCATACGATCTGCCCGGAAGTTGAATGTAACAACTGCATCACCATCAACAATTGGTCCAACAGCCTTCCCATTATCATCAACAATGACAAAAGGAGGCAGGTACTGATCATTGGCTTTTGGTTCTGCTCTTAGTTTCTTGACAGCTTCAAGAGCACTTTTAAACTTATGAGGGGCTTCGCCAAGAACTTGAGCATCCCACCCTCGTTTCACAACATTCCAGTCATTCTGCAGTTTGTTTCAAAACCATTAGTACAAGAGAGAGAAGGTAAAAAAAGAAAAAGAATAGATGCAAGTCAAGCATATCTTTTGTAAACAAATACAAAATGCTTATGGCTCATAAAATATTTTTATTTTAATCTTATATGGGTATTGAAAGATTCTTGACTTGACCAAACTGAAGGGCAATGTTATGCAGTACCTCATATCGATCCATTGTAACATGCATACGACCCCCACCTGATGCAATTCTTGCATCAATACCCTTCTCACGCAACTTGGCAAGATCATTTTCAAGAGTTTCTACAAATCCGACACTTGAGCCATCCAAAACATCACGACCATCTGTAAGAATGTGTACGCGGACTCTCTTAACACCTCGCTCACTAACACCTTTAAGCAACAACTGCAGAAAAATTGCTTAGTTAGAAAGGATAAACTTCACACAAACATGGCAAAACAAATGTTCCAACCCCCCAATCCTCACCTGCAACTGATCAAGTCGGGAATGGACTCCACCATCACTCAACAACCCAATGAGATGCAATGTGCCATTGGCAAAACTTTCCTGTATGTACTTGAAGCCTTCTCCTTCATAAATTTTTCCAGATTCAAGAGCAAGGTCCACAAGCTTGGCACTAGAATGAACAATAAACACCACAAAATTCCAATCCTCAGACAAGTTAGGAGAACATTTTAACAAGAAAGGCTAAGGATTAAGGAGTACACATAAGAAAGGGAACACCAAAAGTAAACATCTGAAAATTCTAAATGAACCAAATATTTAAGAATACAGAGTTCCAAGTCAAAGTAATATACAATTAACCGAAAAAACCATCAAAGGAAAACTAGGCAATAGATGACAACAGCAAAGTTCAATTGTTTTCAAGAAACAAGAACGTTTAACATTTCTAGCTGGTATGAATCTAATAGTAACAGTCTTAAAGAAACTCCAGAAAACCAATTCCTTATGAAGAAACCAGTAGGTTAAATAAAATGGCAAGAAACATCTGATTGCTATTAGTCTATTACTTTTAACCACAAATACAAAAAGCCTTACCCTTGAGCAAAGATGCGGCCAGCACCAAGAGCATTGTGACCGACTTCACTGTTGCCCATGTCATCCTCTGTAGGAAGTCCCACAGCAGTACCATGAGCCCTCACCAATCTCCACCTTTCAGGTGCACCCTACAACAACAAAAACCAACCAACCCCACCATTCATTTCCATTTCTATCTCATGAATAATCATACAAATCCAACACATTCAATAACACCAGTTCAGAATTTCCAGTTAAATAAAATTCAAATCAAGAGAAGGCCTCTCACCTACCAATGACAAGGTAACAAAAACCTAGGAATCATAACAATACATGAGCAGCAAGTGAATCAAGCAAACACAATTGGTGCACGAAATTGCAACCATATAGTATCTATATCTATATCTATATATCTACCTTTTTGAGGGAATCCATGGTTGGAGTTTCAGCGGTGTGGATACAGTTGTACTGATCAGCGTTGGCCTCACCCCATCCATCCAAAACCACCACAGCAACTGGCTTTCCCTTTGGCAGCTTTGGGTGATCAGCCAATTTCCACTTGGCATCTGGGGTGCTTCCCATATTCCTAACACAATAAAAAAAAAATCAATTTTTTTCATTCTCTCTTTAAATTTTAGATCCAAATCAAATAAAATCACTCCAAAACATTTCAGAAACCACCAGTAACAGCAACAACAACAACAATAATAGTAATAACAATTCATAATCTATCTTATATTATGGATTAAATTAAATTAGATTAAAATAAATGAAATTAAATGTTAATGGAGATTACGAGTAGATAGATGGGAATAACAGAAGAGAGATACCTGATTTGTGAGAGAGTGACGGAGTGAGTGAGTAAGGGAAGGAGGCAAAAACAAAGAAGAGATATGAAATCAAATGAGGTTAGGTGTAACTGTAAAAAAGAGGTGGATGATGCGTTAACCTAACTGAGCAAAACCATGTGTTGCGTATGCAATTGGTTAGATATAAATACTAGTGGCATGGAAGAAACAAACTTTTCTATTTTATTCATTTAATTATTTTAATTGAAATGGAGACTAGTGTCTTCTAATTAGTGCTTTGTTAATAGGTTGGCGTGGAACAAGGCATAAGCATCTCGTTCAGCATCATTCTTCACGCTCAATGTTTTCGCTTTCTTTTCTTTATTTTAATTGAGAAACAAGAGTAAATAAATAATAAATAAATAGTATAAAAAAAAGTATTTAATTTGAAGTTTTGATTTTTGAATATCAAAAGTTTATGCCAGTATTATAACTTAATTCAAGTGGCACTAGATCTTCGAACAGTTTTGAATTTCGATTGTTCAAATATCTCTATTTAGCACAGCATATTGAACCGAGTTAGAATTTAAAAATTTAAATATTTAAATGAGGTTTAATTGGAATTGAACTTGATCTAATAAAATATAAGTTTTCTTACATGGACAATGATATTTGTAAATAATATGAATAATAAATTTTAGAATTGGCTCAATAAAATAAAAAAATATTTTATTTCAAATTACTCGCTAAATCCTAGTTTTTATTATTCAAATTTTGACTATTCTATTTCTCCTCCTCACATTTTGACTATTGAGCAGCCACACTCAAGAAAACTCTATTAACGGGGCTGCAAACTAAACCCTGGCAACCTCGCTGCAAACTGAACATTCGGCGCTACCCACATGCTTCTCCCGCAAGCTTTGGGGTCGTCCCTTTACGGTGGTCGTGCGCTACTACCGTCTTTTTGCGCCCCTGGCTCACGCCACCGTCGAACGTCGGTCGTCGCCAAGGCCCCGTTTGGTTCATGTCCATGTCCACTAGAAACATGGACACGGTAGAACGTGTACACTGTTTGTTTGTTGAGACACAAAATTTTGATGGACACGCTTATACACAGATGTGCATAAAATACATGTATTTTGTGTATCTCCTTCAAGCTGTGACACTGAGACATAACCCATAAGACACAATTTTTTTCAATTTTATCCCTGGTAATTTTTTAAAATTCCAATTTTATCCCTTACCCTATTTTCATAACTCTCTCTCTTCTTTTCCAATTCATTCCACCTTCCAACCTCTGTTCTACCCTGCCTTCTCCTTCCACCATTGTCACCACCACCACTATCGGTGTCGCCACCGCCTTCTTCCTTTGTCCGCCTCTCTTCCTCTCTTCTGTCTTCTCTCTCTTCTTCCGCCGCTGCCTTCATCTCCCTCTCAGCGTTGTTGCCGTCACCATCGTTGTGCCACCTCTCTGTCACCTTCCGTCATCCCATCGTCATGTCGCCTCCAAATTTGCCTTGGTTCGCCTTTCTTCTTCGTCGTTTGTGACGATATTTCTCTTGCCTCGCCTTGCCTCTAGATTTACCTTCACTCACCTCCGTTGCCTTTGTTGGTTCGTGCCGGCGTTGACGCCTCTGTTGCCTCTCTCTGTATATAGATCTGTCTTCACTGCCTCCATATCTATTTTTCAAATTGTGCTTGTTTCTTGTATTTTATTTTTCATTATTCTTTTTCATTGGATATATTTTGTTCAAGTTTCTTTTTTTTTCTTGGATCTCTGTTTTAATTTTTTATATATAAAAAAATTATTGATTTGATTATTCGATTAAAGATTTTGATGATATTTCATAGTTCTTTAGATTGAGACTGAAAAATTAATGGCAGTGATGGTGGAAAGCAATGTTGGTAGTGGTGTTGCATTGATAGGGATAAATATGATATTTGGTTGAGATCAATGTGTCTTGTTCATCATTACCAAACATAGCAAAAAAAATTGTGTATTCTGTGTCTATGTCTTATTGTGTATTTGTGTCTCAAAGACACTATCCAAACACTGCCCAAGAGCTCCCGGTTGCCATACTTTCGCATGCGGCATCGCACTGTGTCGCACCAAATGCCGCCCAGAATGCCGGATCTCCTTCACGCCGCTGCTGGTTTGACGTGAACGTCCCCCAACGCCAACGTTCTCTCCGCCTGATCGCTGCTGCCAAAGGTCAGTAATTGGCTAGATGTTTATTTAATTAATAGTTGTTCATCAATGGATTTAGGATAATCATTCGCACACTTATTGAATCGAACATCCAACAATTCTTAACAATACAAGACTAAACCGAGTTGAAAAGAATAACCATCCAATTAGGAATAGAAATAACCATCTGCATACCCATTGAATGAACATCCAATTAGAAATAGAAATAACCATCCGCACACGGTGAGGCTGCGATGGGACCTGCACAGCCGGCAGCAGGTAGGCAATGGGAAGGAGGATGCACGGGAATGCTGCTCGGCAGCGTCAGACCGGACAGCAAAGAAGTGCAATGGCGTCGGCAGGATGACTGTGAAACGGAGATCGCAAATTGAGAATAAGAGGTTTAGCGTGGTATTGAAAATAACTGTGCCAATTGTGATTTGGTTTAATTGCAAATTTTTATTTTTTAAAATTCAAAATCTGAAATGAAAAATAATTAATTAATAATCTTATAGTTAAACGAACTAGTGAATTAACCACTAGAAATTCATCTCACTTACCAACATGGTTTATACTTTATTCCAAATTGTGAAATGAATTGGGTCCGGAGTTATGGTCCAAGCCTTCTGAATTATTTCTTTGGACATTTATAAGATGAGGTTGGATGTTGTTTAAAGAACCTATAATATCTATGTAGCGCGTGTGAATGTGTTCTGTAAATGTATAAAGCATGGGTAAAAATGACTATTAAAAATATATAAGGTACTTCAATGATATTAAAGTTATCAGGTATTTTAATAAAGATGTCGAAAATTATATAAAAATCACTTAAAGTGCAGATATATTTATATAGGTAAAATATAAATTACAGATCAAAGTTTAAAAATATGCTTACGTGGCAAAATATAAATCATATATTCTAAAGTCACACTTTTCATTTAAAACCGTAACTCTTTACAAAGAAAAGCGTCACTTAATGGAAAAAAGTAAATTAGAAGATTTAAGAGAAGAAATAATTAAATTATCAAAATTAATAGATAAAAAATTAATGATTTTAACCAATGTTAATTGTAATGATACCGAATTCTTAAAATTAATACAAAATAATTTTTCTCAAAATCTTTATTTTACTATAAGTTTTATTGAAGGACTTCAAACACCTGAAAAAACTTATTTTTCACACGGAATTTCTAAAAAATGCTACCATAGAAATAATTCCCCACATCTTTATCATACTTTTAACCCACAATTAAATTCTATAGTAGATATGCTTGAAAAAATATTAGTATCCATAAAATTTCAAAGAAATAAGGAAAAAGAGAATCCCAAAGAAGAAAAATTTTCAAAATATAATCAACATAACAGACTTAAAAGTAAAACCACCATTAAAATTATGAATATTGAAGAAAAATTAGAAGAAGTTGCAATGCTTTTTAAACAATTAAAAATGGCTCAAGAAAATAATATTATGGAACATAGTTTTCAAATAGAAGAAGAATTAGTAAATTCTGAAAATATAGAAAATGATGAACACATTCTAGATTATTCAAGTGACGAAGAACCAGCAATTCCAATACAAGTAAAAAATGAAACTGGAACATCTAAGGATAATCAATCTCAATTTAAATGGAAAACAGGTTTTGATAATTATGCTTTTAAAAAAGGGTTTATAAATAAAGATTCAAAATATACAAAAATACCATCAAAATACGTTCCTAAAATCCAGGAAATGGAAGGAGAAAGAATGCTTGATTTAGACTGTAAAAAAAATGAAAAAAAAATTTTCAAAAATTGGTTGAATTCCTTTTTATTAGAAACTTTTACTAATCCAAAGCTTAGTGATTTGTCTGGAAGAGATATTTGAAATTACATAGGGTTCATACTAAAGGAACTATAAGAGATTATATGACATCAATAGAAAACCAAATAATAGAAGATTTAGCAACAAAAACAACAGCTTATGATAAGATATTATATATAATGATAATTCTATATAAAGAATTTTTTGGAAAAAATATTAAAGATCATAGACAAGAAGTCTATAATAAAGAATATCAAGAAGCAAAAAACCATTTAGCTAATATCCAGATATATGATCTATGTAATGTGGAATCTTATATATGTGAATATAGAATACATTATTACAAATTAAAAGAAGAAGATAAAAATCATTATCTTAGTATGTATATAACAAAACTTCCATATCCTGCTAATGAATTTATAATGGGAAGATTTATAAGAGAAATAAATAGAGGGACAGTTGAAAATAATTTTGGTGGAGCAACCTCTGCAATAAGAGAGGAAATAAAAGAACGTTGTATGCAAGAAGCGACTCAAAAAAGATTTGCAAATATAATTAGAATTTGCTGTCAGGATAATGAAGAAATACTCCAAAAATATGATTTTAATAAAAATGTTCAAAGAAAAAGAAAATATCAATTTAGAAAAAGAAAATACTATCCAAATTGGAGAAAAAAGAGGTACTTTAGAATAAGAATTAACAATAAAAATAAAAGAAAAAAATGACTATTGCCCGAATAAAAAAGAAAATTGCAAGTGTTGGTATTGCCAAGAAGAAGGACACTATGCAAATGAATGTCCCAAAAAGAAGGATAAAAAAGATCTTACTAAGCAAACAGAAATTGCTAAGTCTTGTTTCATGGAACCATTAGAGGAATCTGATGATAACTTAGACTATATTTTTGAATATGTCTCAGAAACTGTAACACCCTACCATACAGAGTCTTATGCTTAAGTCATAATTCAAAGATGGCAAGGTATTACGACCTCAAAAATTAAAAATTTAGTACGTATAGTAGTATGAATGATTGATTATAACAAGGAGCCTTTGTAGAAAAAGGGGTAAACAAAAATCGCAACTCATAAGCGCAACACTCCGATCGATAACGTAACGAACAAGGATAAACCAACGCGAGATTATATATATACAAGGAGTGTCAAAAACAGGAATATCAAGACTCAAGATCCAGCTGCGAAGATAACCGGTCTGAGCATAGCAATATATACATATGATAAAAATAAGGAAAACCCCAAAGGAAACCCAAAGGGACACAAAAACATAAAACCTATTCTCCAAAATCTCCCATAAGAGGAGTCATCACAGTTTGTATTATTTAACGGAGATAAAAGTACCTAAGCAAAACATATAAACCAAAACATAGCCCCGAGAACAAAGGATCTTCGCAAATCTAGAAGTCCCCAGCATGCCTCAGCGGAAAACCTCATGTCCTGCATCTGAAAACCACAAAATCCGCATGGGTGAGAACCAAAGGTCCCCAGTATGGTAACAGCTTCCACATATATAATACATAATAATAGAGGAAAGCCGAAGGCAATCCTAGAACTTCCCCTAGATAATATCAAAGCTTATAAACAAGCTAAACCATAAAAGGGCATATGACTAAAGATCCTTCAGTCTAACTAATACTTTCCTTTCCAATTCCTTCAAACCTCCCAACCACCAGCAGGAGTATAATGTAGCAAACACAGTTATATCAAACAAGGAATATACAATTAAGAACAATTAAGGCATTTAGACAATTAGCAAGTAATATGCAGTCAAATAGGCAATCTCAAACAATTCATATAGTATGCATATGATGAATGCCTGTCCCTAGTGGCCGATGATATCATCTGTCGGTTACAGAGCCAACCCGACAAGTCCTGGCAGTTAACCATTGGACTGTCCCTCTGTCGTGTCTCCCCAACTCGAGTTATACTCAATATAAACTTGATCATATTCATGATCCATATCCATCACCCTCATTGGTGAATATTTATGGGGGTGAGCTCATCCGGGGCTTTCACAGTGCCCGGCCACCCTGACGACATAGGGTCAAAAGAGCTTCAAGTCTCAACCTGGAGCACGTGGTGGCTAGCCACAGCTTTCTCCCAGGGAAACTCTCATCTCCGATAATGGAAGTGCAACATTCACAATTCATTCATCAGCATATATATGCATTTATTCTTAGCCATAATCATGGCTCCACCGTAACACGGCAATAATCCAGCCATCCGGCTCATGGTTAAATCCATAACTAGCCACCCGGCTCACGGTTAAATCCATAACCAGCCATTTCATTATCAATCACAGCCTTTCGGCCCATGGCATAACAAGCACTTCCACCACCATCCTCCGCCTCTCACATAATCAT
>NC_029775.3:103748111-103750951 GCF_000817695.3 Arachis duranensis
TTCACTAGCTCCTTTTCTAATAGCTAGGCATATCATAATGATTTAAGACATAAGTGGTGAGATCGGAGGCTTAGTAGTATGAGATTTGGCTTTTAAAACTCAAAAATCAACTTTGGGATGAAAACAGGGTCACGCGTACGCGCACTCCACGCGCACGCATGGATGGCCTCGAAAACTCATCGACGCGCAAGCGTCATGCACGCTAACGCGTGGATTAAAAATTTGCCAATCGACGCGCACGCGTTAACCACGTGTATGCGTGGGTGTTCTCGTGCCCCAGGCACAACACCGGCACAGTTTTGGCATAACTCTCTGGAAAATGGCTGGGCATTGGGTGCAGCACAATCGGCGCGCCCGCGCACATCACGCGCACGCGTGGATGGCGCTTTCTGGAAGAACGGCGCGTACGCGCCAAGTGCGCCCACGCGCAAGGGGTCATTCTGCTAAAAATTTTTCTAAGTTTAAAAGCTGCAGAATTCACAGATTTAAACCCCAATCTTCCAACAGACATAATTTCCTCATTTTAAATCGTTTTTCACCCGTTCTTCGAACGGCATGGACATCCCGGATCCAATTTCGTTTCTAAATAAATTTGACACAAAACAGAGATCCGTAGTCCAAGTTATGTCCCGTCAAAGTATGCCCAAAAATCATATTTTTCATACAAAACCACAAAGTGCCATTTTCAAAACAAGCCATTTCCAACTCATTTCAAAATTAATCAAAACATGCCAATTTCATCCCTTTTCTTTGAAATCAATCAAAATATATCAAATTCAACATCAAGCCTCCTCAACTCACACATTGACACTTTACCACAATTTACCAAAATCACTATCTCATCATTTTAACCCACTTCACCCAAGTGGCTCAAACCCAAACACATTGACATATCATATACTCTTCCTCATGCCAATTCTCAACAACACCAATTCCAATAAATCATCATTGTACACAATTAATATCGTACTCACCATCAACATATTTCAACCCACAATTCAACCATAACCAATCAACAAGCATATATTACAACATGTATATTTCTCATACATCATACCATCAAGGCATCATTAATCATCATCACATATATGACCACATCATATATATCAATCATTCAACAACATCAATAATTCAATGCCTATTTTAGGGCCTCTAGCCTAAGTATTTCCTACCACATTACATATTAGATACGGAAACCGAAACCATACCTTAGCCGATTTCCCAAGCTCAACCGGAGCACTTCCAAATCACTTATCCACAAGCTCTCAAGGCCTTAACACCTCCAAGAATGGATTTTTCACCACTAATTCCCTTTTTCAAGCTTTTCAAAATCACCAATCAAGCTCCAATATTCACACATACACAACCTAAGCCACAACCATCATACCCACACACAACATCTCAATACCCAAACATCATAGAACAACAAATTACACTAGGGTTGAGAATCTTACCACACCCAAGGTCCAAGGAGATAAGATTAACCTTCTCCTTCAAGAGAGTAGGGTCCTATAACATCAAAGAGCCCAAAATCTCAACATTTTTGCTCATAAAACTCGAAAACAAGGCTGGAATTTCGAAGAGCAAAACGTGGCTTACCTCAAGATTAATTGTATGGGTTTTGTAGAGCTCTCCGCGGTGAACCCGTGGCCGCAAACGAAGCGGCGATCGGAGCTCTAGATCAAAAGTTATGGTGGTTTGAAGATCAAGTGAGAGAAAGAAGTTGAGAGAGAGTTCTTCCCTCCATGGCCTCCATTTGTTCTTCCCTTCCTCTCCACCATTTCAGCGTGTTTGAGTGTGTTGTGAGGAGAGAGAGTGCTGAAAACTAGGGTTTTGGTTTAGTTTAGTTGGGCCAAGGGCCCACTTTGGGTCCGGTTGGCCCGGTTTGGCCCGTTCGGTCCAATCTTGGTCCGATTTCTATAAAATTTGTACCGAAATTCTCGTCTCAATCTCCTCTATCACTTTTAGCCATAAAAATAACATTTTGGATTTCTAGAATAAATTCTCATTTATGGGTTAATTAGCCGTTAATTAACCGGGTTTTACAGAAACAGACTCAGAGATTGAGTAATAATGCCACATTTATTACTATAAAAATAACAGAAAAGTTTATAAATGCTTTCATAGATTCTAGAGCAACACAATGATTTGCTAGTTCAAATATAAAACTTGATTGGAAAAAATTAAAAAAATCATTAAGAGTTAGAATAGCTGACAAATCAATACATAAAATTGACCAAAAAGCAGAGATGGCTGAAATTTTTATTCAAATTATAGGTTCATTGTTCCATCTATATATATGTTAGATTCTGGAATAGATTTTATAGGAAATAACTTTTTAAAGTTATATCATCCATTCATTCAAGAATTAACATATATAGTTTTAAAAGCTCCACACAATTCTTCAATAAATCAAAAATCAAAACGTATAAAAATACTAACTACTACTATAGATAAGATCTTAAAATTTAAAATATTTTCTATATTAGAGACATGTTATTTAAATTTATACTTTCAGATAAATATCCCAAAAAATAATCTTGAAATAAAGATAGAAGAACTTTTGGATGAAATTTGTGCTGAAAATCCTTTAGATATTAAAAATAAAAATAACGAATTAGTAAGTATTAAATAAAAAGATCCTACAAAAGAGATAAATGTTCCAAATAAAATTCCTTATTCCGCAAGAGATAGAGAAGAGTTTTCATTAGAATGTAGAGATCTTTTGGAAAAAGGAATTATAAGATTAAGTAAAAGTCCTCATGCGGCTCCAACCTTTTATGTCGAAAACAATAATGAAATTAAAAGGGGAAAACGAAGAATGGTTATTAACTATAAGA
>NC_029775.3:103751092-103772489 GCF_000817695.3 Arachis duranensis
TTTAGCAAAAAAAAAGCAAGGATCGCAAAACAAGAAATAGAGTTTCTTGGATTAATTCTATCCACTCAAGGAAAGCTAAAACTTCAGCCAAATGTCCTAGAAAAGGTAAATTTATTTCCTAATAAAATAGAAGATAGAAAACAATTACAAAGATTTTTAGGGTGTATAAATTATATTTCTGATCAAGGATTTTTAAAGAATATAACAGAATACACTAAAAGTTTATTTCCAAAAATAAGTACTAAAAAAGAATGGAAATGTGATGAAAAAGACAATATGCAAATTCAAAGGATTAAAGAATTACGTGAAAAACTTCCATAACTTTATATTCCAGAAGAAAATGACTACTTAATAGTAGAAACAGATGCTTCAGACATAACCTGGTCAGGATGTCTAAAAGCTAAGAAAGCTATAAAAAGTTTGGAACAAGAAAAAGAATCACTAAATTCTAAATATTCCCCAAAGGAATTACTTTGCAGGTATATTTCAGGGACTTTTACTCCAACAGAACAGAGATATACCACTCATGAAAAGGAAACTCTAGCAGCAATTAAATCTCTTAAGAAATGGAAAATTGATTTACTACCCAGAGAATTTACATTAAGAACAGATTCAAGTTACCTAACAGGTTTCATATGATATAATTTAAAAGTTGATTATAATCATGGACGATTGGTAAGATGGCAATTATTTTTGTTACAATATCCAATAAAAATTGAATATATTAAGGGTGACAAAAATGTTATTGCAGATACGTTAACAAGAGAATGGAGTTCGTCTACAACGCATTAGATCAAGAAATTCAAAAATATGAGCAAGAACTCGAAAAATGCAAGCATTGCCAGCAAATAAGAATACAGATCCAATCTCTCAAGAAGGCCATCGAAGCAAAGAAATCAACACAACAAGCAAAACCATCAGAGTTCAGCCAGCTAAGCATGGTGGACAAATCAGGTGAAGAAAAAATTTCGGAAAATAAAACAATTGCTGAAATCATTAAAAAATCCACCCAAGATAAAAAATATTATGTAATTTATAATGGCCCCATGAAATGAATATATGATGCCTGGGAAAAAGCAGCACCATTCACACACCAGTCAAGGATAATTTATAAAGGAGAATTTTCAACACTAGAAGAAGCAAAGGAATCATTCAGGGAATATGAAGCTCTTCATCCAGAACAAACTCTAAAAAGAGCAGATAAAGCTCCGATTCAAGCCCAGAGAACAGGAATAATGAGAAATATTCCTACAAGAGCTAAAATCAAGGAAAAGAAAAGGGTATATAGATCAAATCTCAGAGAAACCCTTAAAATAGTCCTAAATTGGACTGAAGAAAAAAGGGCAATTTTGGGATATTATCCTATTGCCAAAGAACAGCTAACAAAGCTGGTTATATTTCCAGATGCTTCCCCATTGAACACATATCAGTTTTTCCAGTATGGATTAATTGATACAATTTTAATTTTTAATGATCTAAAAATTATTAGTGAGTTTCCTGCAGGATTCGTTGATGCAGTAAAGAGATTTAAAAATATGATTGACAATGTAAATCCAAGGGATATATCCCTAAAATTTACGAATAGTCAACCTATTTTTAATGAAGAAGAAGAATGCTTGGTTCCAGCACATCAAGTAATATTCATGTCCGTCTTCCCAGGAAATTTTCAACCAATTGATCAAGTTCAAGATTTAACAATCTACAGTCATGAAAGTAGACTAGCCAGCACACTAGCAAGGGTCTTTGAAAGAACTCAAAAGATAACAAGGGAATCTCACACAAGAATCAATTATAAAAGCAGAAATACTCTGCTTGTGTCCAGTAAAAGAAATGAAATTGAAGAAAGAGAGATGAGACTCTTGGTAGAGTTTGAATCTGCATTCTACAATCTATCCGGACTCTTAGAAAAACTCTCTGAAGGGATAAAAAAGAATCTCTGCTATTTGATAAAAAACAGAGAAGACCACAAGTGTCAGTTGTGTGTCTCAGAAATATCTGAAGAAAGCAATAATGAAATGGGATCCACCCACATGATAAAAGAAGAAGACAGCTCATCCACCCACATAAAAGAAGAGGACAGCGCATCTGAAGCATCTCTCGACATTATTGCATAATGACGTAAGCGCTTAGGTCATAGAGCACCAACAATGTAGCTAGTGCAAGATAATAAACAATGACGTAAGCAATGACGTCATAAGAAGAGTAAGGATGGAAATTGTCCGTCAGACCCAACCATTATAAATAGATTGCTTAGGCAATTGTAGAAATCATCATACAATAGAAAGTAGGAGGCTAAGAGTACTCATATGCTAGGAGAGCAAGGAGGAAGCTGCCGAGGCGATTCTGTAGTCTGACAAAAGAATTCCCTTAGGAAAAATAGTTTTAAACTCCCCTCTGGAGTTAATATCTATCATCTCCCCTCTGGAGATAAAAACATCTTATGTAAAATATACTAAATAAAGGAAGTTTTCTCCAGAAAGGTACGCCTTTATCCTAATCTCTTAGTTATGAATTATTTAGAAAGTTTAGAATTAACGGAAGAATCTGATTATTATAGATTATCTGCCTTATTAGATAATGAAAAATAGGCTGTTCTAAAAACAGAATTAAATCTCAAATCAAATGAAAATTTTAATAAACAAAATCTTTTAAAAGAAGTTTTTAATAGAAAAAATATAATATACTATGAAAAAATTCAACTTGAAGCCCCTATAAAGATAAAATCCGCCAATGGAAAACTTGAAATAGCTTTGATAAATGATGAAGAATTGAGTAAACATATTGAGAAAATTTAGGATCAACAAAAAAGATCTAAAATTGGATGGATTTATATTAGTATTATACAAGTCTTAATCAAATCTACATATATGAAAGGAATTAATTCACCAATAAGCTTAGCAATCTGTGATAAAAGAATTACTGATAACCCAATAGATCAAATAATTGGAATTGTTCATGGAAACTTGGTAAATGTAAATGTTAAATTCAATGCCCATCTTGGATACGCTATATCTTTATCAACTGAAAATCTTGGAAGATCTATAAGCTTAGCTTATAAATTTCACAGAAAGAATCTAATGGAACAAGATGATGAACCATTTTCAATTACATATGCAATAAATTATGCTTTAACAAATAGCCATCATAGTATAATATTTAAAAACAAAGAAAGAATTTATGTTGATGAATTATTTCAGAAAATTGTAAAAACAAAAATACCAAAATATAAAGTTATTGAAAACCCAGTTCTATTATTAAAAGAACCATCAGGAAAATTAGTTTCATCGAATTTTCAAATAAGAGAATCTAACGTTGAAAAGAGAAGTTGAAGAGCTAGAGAAATTAATAGAATCTCTAGAAAATAGTGATGAATCAATGATAGAGTTTGCAGAAATTTTAAAATAAATAATGAAGCATAAAAAGATTGAAAAACCAGAAAATAAAATAAAAAGAAATAGGACGAGAAAATTAAAAGGTAAAATAAAGGAGTATAAAAGGAAATTAAACAATCTTCAGATTGAAATTGATGATCTTATAATAAAAAGGATAGAAATAAGAATAAATATAAACAAGTTGGAATTAAACTTAAAAAATTTATAAATGCCTGGAAAATCATATTATGACTTAAAAAAATTAAAGCTGTTGAAAGAAAAAATGGAGAATGAAATTGAAAAATTAAATAGATATTTAAAAACAGGAGAAAGTGTAGAAATAAAAGAAGTTATTGAGGATTTGAAAAATTATATTAAAGAAAAAGACAAACAGATAAAAAATTTTATATACAATAATCCATGCAAAAAAGAATATTATAAACTAAAACAAGATTGAAAAGTTATAAATTAAAACTAGTAGAAATGGTCAATACTTTTTATCAAAATCCTTTAAATAAAGCACCTATACAAATTATAAACTTATTCAAAGTAAAATATGAAGAGTTAATAGAAATTTCGAAAAAGAAATTAAAAAAAAAGTCGAAGTTAAAAAATTGGTATCAGAGCCAAGTTAATGATTAAGGGTAACACTTTCTCTTTAAACAACACTTTTAGTGATATGTTTTTAAATCAACAAACAACCATAAAAGACAAAAATCTATACATCTACATATGTATATTAGATGGACCCATTTATATATAAAGGTGTGGATATAAGTGACCATTTTTTAGTGGATAGTTCAGTTGTAAGTCGTGCAGCGATTATCCCCCTTTACTATAGAGATGGTTCTGCAAAATGATAGGTTACTCCTCCTACATGTATTGAATCTATGAGCGTGAAAATTTCTTGTTTTTGTCAGATAAATTTAATAATTTTTAATCTTATCTATTACATCACAAATTTATATACATTATTTACTCACATATCTAAAATTTTTAAGAATTTTTATTTTGATATTGGCAATATTCGAATTCAAATACAATATATTAAAAGACATGCTAATATATCATCTTAACTAGACTTTAACTACCATAATTGTTTCTTGTTCGAAATTATTGTTGGAGCTTCGTAACTGCGGGCTTCTTAATAACTCTTTTGAGTTTATTTAGGAACAATAATATAATATATTCAAAAAATTTTAAATGTTTTAAAAATATTTATTTTAGAAGTTAATTTCAATTAATATATATTAAATAATAATAATAATTAATAATAATAATAATAATAATAATAATATATGCACGCATCTCTTCTTTCTATGATTCAAACTTCAAAGTACTTCAGAGTCACGTGCCCCAAATCCCACAGAAACGAGCACACGGGAATTCTGTGGAAGAGGAACCACAGTAAAACTACCAAAACTTTAGAATTCTAGAAGTATGCGTGTCCAATATCCGTGGGTTTGTGGGTTTTTTTTTTTAAATAAAAAGATCTCTTATTTCTCCAAATAAACATGGATATTAAAATATACCGTTTATGTATTTAATTGTGCTTTTACAATTTAAAAAAACAAAAATGAAAGGATTCATTTTTATACTTGGTACCTATAAAAACGAGGCAAATTTTTAATTAATTTTCGTATTCTGTGCCAGCAAAAATTTTAGCTTTCTAACACAATCAAATAACTTTTTAAGACATAACTTTAATCATAAAAAAGGTTATTTTTATTCTTTTTAAAATTAAATTCAACTCTTAATTTTTAATACAATTAAAAAATCTTAATTAATCCTATAAGATAGCATTTATTTTGCGAAATTGAGATTGAGATTAAAATTGAAAGACTGAAATTCAGTATTATATTTATTAGTCTGGGATTAGAATTAAAATTTTAGTCTAGGGATATAAAATTTTAATCCCTTTAGTATTTTCAAAAAATGAAGACACAAAAATAAAAGAATATAAGCGTGAACAGAAAGAGCAAAAAAAAGAGAGAAAAATGAAAACTGATATGAGTGTATTAAATGATTATTTGAAAATGAGTATTATTTTTTTACTTTGAGATTGTCAAATATATATACTAGGCTTGTATACAAGACTTTACATAACAGATTCTTGATAACTAATTTTTACATGTGACACTCTAATATCCCCCCACAAACTCAGGGAGGCTTAGTGGACAACCTGAGTTTGCTCCAAAACTTCTCAAATAAGTAACTGGAGAGAGGTTTAGTGAAGAAATCTGCTATTTGCTCACTGGAAGGAATGTGAGTGACTGCTACTTGATCCTTGATGACTCTGTCTCTATCAAAGTAAAGATTGAGTTCAAAGTGCTTAGTGCGATCATGGAGGATTGGATTATATGCCAACAGCACAGCGGACATGTTATCACAGAACACAGTAGGTGATGTACGACACGATTGCTGAATTTTGATTAGTAGATTCTGAATCCAGATCAACTCTGCAAATACAGCTACTAGCGTGTGAAATTTTGCCTCTGTAGAGCTGCGACTGACAGTAGGTTGTTTGCTGTACTTCCAAGAGATAAGATTCGAACCATAATAAACATAGTAACCAAAAATAAATTTGCGATCATCCATATTCGCAGCTCAGTCAAAATCTACAAAAGCAGTTCATCTTAAGTCAGTTAGTCAGTTGAAGGATAAAATTCTAAGCATGTGTTAAGCATACCTGCCAAGTAACGAAATACTCGCTTAACTGCATTCCAATGTTCTAGCATGGGATTAGCCATAAATTGGCTGAGCTTGTTTACCAAAAAAGTAATGTCAGAGTGAGTCACAGTCACATATTGTAGACCCCCAGTATAGATCGAAAGAGAGTGGGATCTTCAAAGGGAGTACTAGTGTTTGCTGTTAATTTAGAATTGCTAATCATAGGGGTGTTCATGGACTTAAAATCTTGCATCTCTGATTTAGATAGAAGCTCAAGAATATACTTAGATTGGTTCAAGGTGATCATGTTACCAGAAAAATGAAGGGCCTCAATTCCTAAAAAAAATTGATATCACCAAGATCTTTAAGAAGAAATGTAGAATGTAATTGTGGTAGTACTTTTAATCAGAATTATCATTTCCTGTTACTAACATATCATCTACATAAATTAAAACATAAATAATAAAAATTGGTTAGAAAATTTAATGAAGAGAGAGGGATTAGACTTGGTACACTGAAAACCAAAGTTTCTTAATGCAGCAGTAATGGTCATATACCATGAGTACATAGGCCATAGATTGCTTTATTAAGTTTACATACTAAATAAGAATTTAAGTGGGAAAAACCTGAGGGTTGACTCATATAGACAGTTTCATATAGCATGCCATTAAGGAACGCATTATGAAAGTCGTATTGTTTGATTGTCCAACCTTTAGAAAGGGCTAAGGTTAGAATCAAACGAATAGTCACAGGTTTAATCACGGGTGAGAATACCATATCAAAATCCACTCCAACAATTTGGTTAAAGCCCCTTGCCACTAATCTGGCTTTATGGCGAATAATATCACCATTTGAATTTTATTTGACAGCAAATATCCATTTGTAAGAGATGATATTCTCATTTGGTGGGGCTTCCACTAATGTCCAAGATTAATGATGGACTAAAACTCGATATTCTGTCAACATGGCTTTTTTCCAGTGTGGTGATTGAAGAGATGTTTTCATACTCTTAGGAAGTATATATGATGTAGGTAATGTCTGAGTTTGAAGTATTTTTGGTTTAAAGTGTCTAGTTTTAGATCTGGTAAGCATATTGTGTATATTTGTTGGGTTTGTATGAGAAATAGAGAAAGGGAGTAAGGGTGCATGGATCTCTAATGTTATTTCATTTGTAGAATTGTTATAATTGGAAGGCAAAGGTTGTATGTTAGCTGCTAAAGATAGTGGTTGAGATGAAAGATGATTGGGAGGTAGAGAAGGAATGAGATGAGCAAGTGTGAGAGTAGTAGGGGGTAATGTATAAACTTGTGGCAACAATTCTCAGATTTGTGGAGTGCTAAAGTTTTGTGTTGATTTAGAGAAGAGGGAAGTATAAGGGAATTGTGTTTCATCAAAGACAACATCCCGAGAAACAAAGATGCAGCCATTTTGGTTCATGCATTTGTAACCTTTTTTAGTTGTGTTGTAACCAAGGAAGATGCAGAGCTGTGATCTGGGTTCAAGCTTGTTGTGATCTGAAGTGCAGTGATGGGTAGCTCCTGTGTCAGCATACTATGATTGATCAGCAATAGCAGATGGTGTGGCTAGCATAGCTTTAGGATTGTGGAAAGAAGGTGGTGGTGGTAATGCTGTGTGCATGAAAGAATTGAGAGTATGATTTTGAGCATGAGAGTAATTTTGATCAAAGGAAAAGTAGCAATAACTAGCTACATGTCCCATTTTACCATAAATTTGGCACTGGGGGCGATTGTTGGTTCCCCAAGAACCTCTGCCACCACAAGAATTCCTGTCACCACGACCTCTTCTTCCAAAGGGAGCTCTTCCAAAGTTATTATATGTTCCGCAAGCAGGATTAGAATATGAATTTGTTGGAGGAGTCTGTTGTTGGTGAGAGGTTGATTCTTGAATATTAGTAGTTTGTGACAGGTTAACTTGAACCATAGATGATTCAGATTTCTTGAATCTGTCAATTATTTCTTCTTGTGCCATCAATAATGCCTCAAGATTTAAGATAGAGTATGGAGGATCTTTGGTAGTGTTCATCGTGATAAACGAATGATATTCTTTGCTGAGGCCATCAAGGATGACATTGGTGTATTCTTCATCAGAGAGTGGTAAGCCGATTGCAGCCAATGAGTCTGAGAGCCTTTTGATTTGAAGAAGATGATATGACGTTGAGGCTTGTTTCTTGACTGATCGTAGTTGCAGTTGCAATTGTCGAGCACGAGCTTTAGTATGAATTCTGCTCCATATCTCATGAGTAAAGTGACACCCGATTACTCTATGTTTGAACGAGTCGTCCGTTGAAGTAAATAACCAAGAGGTGACATTGTAATCATCAATTCTCCATGTTATGCATTTCTTGGATTCTTTTTTATTGGCTTCATCTGCAGGATTATCATAGTGTGGAGAAATTTTACCTTGATCCAGGTGATCTTCAAGTTCCTGCCCGCAGATTGAAAAGGTTGCAAAATGTCTCCAGGTCAAGAAGTTGGTTTTACATAATATCTCAACTAGTGGAATGTTGAATGGTTTATCCTTGGAATTTGATGAAGTAGAAGCTACTGGTGTTGATTCAGCATCATCATCATTAGTTTGAATACTTTCAAGTTGAGCCATGGATCTTGTGCGCTCTTGATACCATAAAGGAATATAAGCGCGAGCAAAGAGAGCAGAGAGAAGAGAGGAAAATGAAAGCTGATATGAGTGTATTGAATGATTATTTGAAAATGAGTATTGTTGTTTCTGTACACTGAGATTGTCAAATATATATCCTATGCTTGTATACAAGACTTTACATAACAAATTCTTGATAACTAACTTTTACATGTGACACTCTAATAAAAATACTGAAATTTTTTAAAGATGGAGACTGAAAATTTAACTAACAGTTTTTTTTCAAAAATACTCTCAATTCAAATTAATAGTTCCAACTTTTTCCTTTGTGCTAATTTCTTCCGTTCTTCTCATCTCCTTCCTTTGTCAAACGCAAGTGTATTGCCATCGAAGAGCTCTAACGGAAGCCCCTGCCTTGTCACTGCCACTATGACCACCACAACCTCATCGACATCGAACCCACTGCAAACAAGGTTGGTCTCCGAACAAGGTTAGCCACTGTATTCGTGTCATTCTTCAGTTCATGATCTCCTCTTCAATCCTTTCTTCTCTTCTCTATTTGGAGGCAGAGCCTTGCAAGAAGGAGAAGACAGCGGAGTAGGCGGGAGGACAGGAGAGGAGGGAGAGAGCAGGGCTGTCGAAATCTGTGAGTTCAAAGAGGGCTTTGGCGGAGGAGGAATGGAGGATGGTATGGATGCGAAAGCGTGCCTTCTAGACGGACTCCCACTAGGAGTGCATAGAGTCATTAGAGGTAGGGCAGTTGCGTGGTGGTGACAGTGGCTGTGGATGAGGAGTTTGATAATGACTGTAAGGAGTGGTGGTTGTTGTAATGGTGGAAGTTTATGGTGGGGTCGAAGTCTTTTAGGTTAGGATTCTCTGTTTTTGATTTTTCGCATTTAAAATAGAAAGGATAATTTAATCATTTTATGTATTTCAATCTCTATTTTTGTTTTGAATCAAACAAATATTAAGACATAACTCAGTTCTGTAAATGTTATACCAAATACAATACAAAGACTTAATTAAGCCCCTCTCTCTCTCTACGTCTCAGTTTCTCTTCCAAACGCCACCTAAGAGTATTCTAATAGTTTTAACATTAAAAGAGAATCTCTCTTAAAAAGTCTGTCTCTCAGTCTCACTCTCTCTTCTAAACACTACCTAAGAGTATTTTAATAATTTTAACATTAAAAGACTATCTCTCTTAAATAAACTAAATTTATATTTTAGTTTTTTTAAGGGTTAAGTACTAAAATCGTCCCTAACATCTTGGATCAAAATCAAAATCGTTTCCGACCTTTTTTGTTATTAAAATCATCCTCAACGTTACAAAACGTTATAAAATCGTCCTTTTTCACTTCAATTTTATTTTTTACCATATTACCCTTCATTATTAATAAAAATAATTAAAAATAATATTAAAAAATTAAAACAAACCAGAGGTCGGTGGCAGCGACGAGGAGAGAATAAGAAGAAGAAAAATAAGAAGAAGAAGAAGAAGAAGGTGGTGGTGGTGCGATGTAGCAGGGCGGCAAGGCGACGGTGCGGCGGTCCCCTTCCCTCGCCCCTCCCCTTCTCCCCCTCTTTCTTTCTCTCCCCACCCCCTTCTCTTATCTATCCCTTTCTTTCCTTTCTTTTTATTTATTTTATATTTATTTTATTTTATAATTTTTTAATGAGGATAGTTTGGTAATAAAAAAAATAAAATTGGTAAAAAAGATGATCTTAAAGCGTTTTTGAACATTGAAGATGATTTTGATAACGAAAAAAGGTCGAAGACGATTTTGATTTTGACCTAAAATGTTAGAGATGATTTCAGTACTTAACCCTTTTTTAATTATTTATAATTTTAATACAACTAATCATCTTTAATCTTAAAAGGTATTTTTAGTCTTTTTAATTTAATCTTAAGAAGTTACTTTAGTTTTTATATAAATTAACTCAAGCTTAAATTTCTAATACATACAAAAAATCTTAATTAATTTTATAAGGGTAATTTAGACTTTTTATAATCAGGGATGTTTTTCACTTAATTTTAACAAAATAGATATTTTAGACATTTTAAAGTTAATCTTAAAAGATTATTTAAGACTTTTAAAAGGGAATTTCATAATAAATATTTTAATTATTTTATTTATTGAAATAGGTATTTTGGATGCTATTTACATTTTTAAGTCTCGTTACATATTTCGTTTATGGTATAAATAAAATAATTATATACGTATCTCATTTATACTGTAAACGAGATAAGATACAATTTTATTTGGCTTTATCTCGCTTGAAAACGAGATATATAGAATTTAAAAATATACATTTTTTATTTATAATATAAACGAAATACATTCATAATTATCTCGTTTACACGATAAATAAGATAATATGTATTATTACGAAAAATTTACGATTAAAATAATATTAATTTAATTTTTATTTTTTAAATTAATCCATTTTTTAGCGTACAGTTACTAATATCTTGAAACTATTATATTACGTATTTTAATGCAATTTAATTTTATACAATATTTTTAATTTGACTTTTTTTAATCCAATTAGCACTAAAAAAAGGTTGGTCGAAAATATTAAAACGAAGGATATGTTTGGGTAATTAATACTAAAAAAACAAGTGGTTTCTATTTATCCTACCCTTTTAAAATAAGTAGTTATCTTTTTTCACTCTTTTTCTATTTTATACTTTTATTTATCCCATCAATCTCACGCTTCTTTGAATTTGATTTGGATTGATTTAATTGTTTGTGACTTATTTTTACATGAATTATATCTCTCCACTAATTTAAAACTAATAATTTAAAACTAGTAATTTAAAACTGTTCATTTGAAACCAAAACATTATTTTTTTAGAAATCAATACATTTGAATTAGTACTAAAAAAGAATACATAAAAAAATTTAAATTAAATTACAGATCGAATTGAATTTATTTAAATTAAAAAAGGAAAAAAAAGTAGCTTTTACATGTTCAAATTCCATAATGAGAAAGAATGTGATAGTTGTGCCAATTTCTAAAAATTAAAAGATGAGAAGTTACTGAATAAAAAGAAGCGTGAGGTTGATGGGTAATAACACAGAAAAAAAAACGGAAAAAAGAATTTATTTAAATTTGGAAAAAGAAAAAAAGAGCTTTTGCATGTTCAAATTCTACAATGAGAAAGAATGTGATAGTTGTGCCAACTTCTAAAAATTAAAAGATAGAAAATTACTAAACTAAAAAAAAACTTGTGAAATTGATGAGGATAAATAAAACAAGAGTGGGAAGAGATAACCGCTTGTTTTAAAAGAATGGAGTAAATAAAAATTACTTATCTTTTTAGTACTAATAGTTCAAATATATTCTTCGTTTTTTATTTCTTCCACCAACTTTTTTATCTTTTAGTACTAATTGGATTAAAAAAATCAAATTAATAATGTTGTATAAAATTAAATTATATTAAAATACGTAATATAACCATCTCAAGATATTAGCAACTGCACGTTAAAAAATTAGATTAATTTAAAAATAAATTAAAGTAATATTATTTTAATTTAAATAAATTCAATTAGTGTCTTATAAAACCAAATAAATTGTGTCTTATAAAGCCAAATAAATTGTGTGTTATCTCATTTACAGTATAAGTAAAATATGTATATAATCATTTTAGTTACACGATAAATGAGATACGTAATAAGACCTGCAAACATAAATAGTGTCTAAAGTACTTATTTTAATAAATAAAATAATTAAAATATTTATTTAAAAATTCCTTTTAAAAGTTATGATGGTCCTTTTAATATCAAAATAAAAATAAAAATTTTAATTTCCAATACAATCCAACAATTTTAATTAAGAGTGATACTATGTGTATAAGTTTTTTTTGTAATCAAGTCCAACCAAGTTGGTGCAAAGCCCACACTACAAGAAAAATACTGAGTAGCATCGAATTTACCGTCGCAGAGTAACGGCAGATTTACTAGCGGTAAAGGCATTGAATTCGCAAGGTTAAATAATTATCAGCGGATTTACGTTTCTAATGGTAAATTCACCGGTAATAATTAGAGGGAAATAAAAAGAATTTGGTGCATCTTTTAGGGTCGGATTTACCGTCAGAAAAAATACGACTATAAACCCAATTAGTGAAATGCTACGTTTTGGTGACTTGCAATAGTTTACTGTTGAATTTTTCCAACGGTAACTGTGCCATAAAATTGAAGCGTGAACCCTCTTCCCCTTCATTCAAATTCGTCTTTCTCTCTAACCATCTCGCCTCCCGCTCTCTCTGCCCTTCTCATCTCCCCGGTAGCCCCTTCCTTTCCAGGAGTCACTCCTCGTTCACCGTCACCGTTGTAGTTGCCGGACACTGAAGGAGCTACTATCGCTACTGTCGTATTGCCAACGCCGTTGCTTCTGCCGCACGCCAATGCCGCTGCTTCTGCCGCACGCCAACGCCGCTACTTCTGCCACCATCTATGTTGCTGCCCATGCCGATTCTTCTTCTCATCTCTGGTGCTCTTTTTCAAGTAATGTTTCTAATGTTAGTGTTTTCTAGAATTCTGATTTGTTGATATCATTTATTAGGTTTATCTGCTGTTTTAAGATTTCTGATTATTGTTGATTATTTAGTTTTGAACTTAGGATACTAAAAATGTTTTGAATTTAGGGTTTTCTAAAATTCTAAGCTTAGGATACTGAACTTAAGGTTGTTTTAATTTTAATTAGAACATATTCTGATTTCTATTCTTTATTTATTTCTAAACTTAAGGTACTGAACTTGTTTAGTTTCAATTTTAATTAGAACATGTTCTGATTTCTGTTCCTTATTTAGTTTTGAACTTAGGGTACTGAATTTGTCTTGAACTTATGATTTTCTAAAATCCTGAACTTAGGGTACTGAACTTGTGTAGTTTCAATTTTATTAGAACATTGGTAGATTTGTATTCCTTATTTAGTTCTAAACTTACGGTACTGAACTTGTTTTGAACTTAGGATTTTTTAAAATTCTGAACTTTGGGTACTAAACTTGTTTAGTTTCAATTTTAATTAGAACATATTCTGATTTCTGTTCCTTATTTAGTTTTGATTTATTCTTAATCTAACTAAAACATGTTTTGATTATTGTTGATCTGTTCTAAACTAGTTATTATAATTTATAAGGTTGATTTGTTATTCTGAATTTTTTATTATTGTTAATTTGTGTTGATTATTGTTGATTTAGGTCTCTTTGTTTGATTTCTGAACTAAGTTTAACGTAGTTTATTTTGAATAAGCATTTTGAATGATATTATGAATATGTTTAACACATTTTTAATTGGTATGCTCTTTGTAGACATTATGACAGGTAGAGGTGTTGCGGATCAGGGTCGTGGCCATGGTCATGGTCATGGTAGAGGGAGGGTTTCTGCCAGTACCCCTGAAAATTTTGGATCCTCTCCCTCTACTTCGACTACCCCAGTGACGTTACAGGTTGCGGATGCATCAGACCAGCTATTCATCATGGTTCCTAACTCCAACTACGTCCCTATCTCTATGGCAACGCTGCCGCCTCCATCCACTCAGCAGCCTAATGTCTCGGCGACACCGCCTCCAGCGACGGACACTGCCACCTCCGCCATCTGATGTGAGCCATCTGATGCCCCTCCACCAACTCTCATCGTATGATTGATGATTTGGCTTGATGACGGAATGACGTAAGTACTACTTTGAGTCTTCTATATGCTAAAAGTGTCTGATTATTGATTCTAATTTAGTGGATTTAGGGTTTTAAGTTCGAACTGCTGAAAGTGTTTGATATATCGTGATTGGTGATTCTTGATAGTCGATTCTAGTTTTAGTGGACTTAGGGTTGTAGGTTTGAATTGCTGAAAGTGTTTGATTATTGCCGATTATTCATTGATTGTTGACATTTGGTGATGTTTAAGTTAATTGTTGATTGATAGTGTTTGTGGCGCATTCAAATTATAGATGAAACTCTGTCGAAATTTCTAAAAAAATCTCTATATGTTATGGTTATTTTCTTCTAAAATTTTGATTTGAGGCTGCAGGTACAGAAGCTCACCCAAAGCCTTCACGACCAGGATTAGGAGCTAACTGAGACTCAGAAGAGGTATCAAGAGATCCTCACATGTGTGACAAATATGGATGACCTCAAGCTGGAGTGGAGGGAGTAATTGGAGCGGCTTTAGCGGATGGATGCTCAGATAGAGGTGTACTAGTCTCAGATATGCACTGCTACCATCGGTCATGCTGGTGGCAGCGGTGCTGCTGGCAGCGGTGCTGCTGGCGGGACACAGACATCACCGTCTTCTCCGCCGCCTCAACAGAACTACGAGAACAACGACGACTACCAGGATCTTTAGTAATTAGGGCTTTATTTTACTGTTTCATTGTATTTATTTGATTTGTTTAAATTTTAATTTATTTAAACATTTAATATTTAGTATTATATAATTGGTTTCTATTATTTATAAATTGACCATTAATTATGTGAAAAATAAATTTAAATAAAAAATAAAACAAGAATTAAAAAAAATTGCGTCGCAATCTTTTTTTTTAATTGAGAATACCATTAGATTTACCGAGGGAATAATCCTATGGTAATAGTGCAGGAAATAAGACATTATGGTGCAACATTACCGTCGGAAAAATCAATCGGTAACCAAATAGTTTTTCAGGCAGGTAATCCATCACAAAATCTGACGGACAAAAAAATTCGACGGTAATCGGTTATCTGCGAGGTTTATATCATTGGATTCCTTCCGATAGTAAATCTGTCAGTAATTAACTTACCGTCAAATTTTATTTATTTTTCCGACGGTACCTTACATTTTTCTTGTAGTGCTAGCAAAAAAAATGTGTGCATATGTCACTACTTCTTTTTTGCACTTTCTGTAGCAGACAAATTTTTGTTGGTTAGCTCAAAAGTTTATTGATATAGCACACAAATTTTTGAAGTATAACACAAAAAATTTTCATATAGCACAAACTTATTGATATAGCATACAATTTTTTACGCATAGCAAACATATTTTTGCACATAGCACAAATTTTTGCTGCAAATGTATTTTATTAGTTGGGTGAATCAATGTTCTGGGTATGTAGTTCTCCAAAAATTTCTATGTGCACATAAAAATTTCTATACTATGTAACAAGATTTTGGTATTGTTCACAAAAATTTATGTGTTGTGCGTATTTCATTGGTTGTGTCAATGTTAAAAATTTTTGTGCTATATACTAGAATGTGTGCTGTGTTCTAAAATTTATGTATTATGCATCAAAATTTTTGTGCTCTAATTTTTTGAACATTTATAAGAGAAGAAGAAGATGAAGATGATGATAATCAGAATAAAAGAATATGAGGAGGAAAAAAAATTAAACAACAATAACAACAACATCAAGAGCGGTAATAATTAAATAATTTTTTAGTAATAATAAACAAAGTGTAACTTTTATTTTTTTTCACATAAAAACTAGTATCACTTGCTAACATGTTAAAGGTTAAAAAGAGGGTAAGCCATTGAGTGTTCTTAACAAACCAGCAAAATGATACCATTGTCATATTGTCTCTATAGTGACTTGTGTAAACTTAATTTAATCGGAAGTATTAATTAGAATTTTAAAAATTTTTATTTTTATACCTAGATTGGTTGCCATAATACGTTTTGGTTATGATAGAGTTGGATTTTAAAATTGGTTTTTCTCTCTTTTCCTTTCTTTTAGACGTTCATCAGGATGACAGTTTTCTAATGTTCAGTAAAATAAAAAATAAAAAACATCATGTATATTGAGCAAAGAGAGGACCATCTTTATATGTGTCATTACCTTTAAATCTAATGCGTCCATAAAATATTAGCATTAACAAATGAGATTAAATCATTAATAATTTATAAATAACTACAGTTAGGCCACAATAAAAGTTTAAATTACAATAAATTTTCAACATTCTCCCACTTGGCCTAAGTGTAATAACATTTTCACACGTTACATAATTGTTTTAATATGGTAAAATACTTTGTATGAGTTATGACAGTCATGCATTGAATATGAAACACATTTCTTTTTATATACTACAACCACTAGCATCTTACTACACAAGCTATATAAATAACACAAAATTTTATATTGGTCCCATAAATTTTCTAGATCATTATGTTATAACTTATAAAATAATATTATTTTATCTAGAAACAATAAGCTGTCAACGTTCAGAAAACACATAAATAAACATAATGAGCTCAGAGTGTTAACATCATTCAAAAGAATCAAGACCCATTCTATGGACATGTTCCTTAAATGTCTTTAGTTGTAATCCTTTAGTCAATGGATGAGCAATCGTAAATTCTAGCAATCGTAAATTCTATTCTAACATGTTCTATGGACACTCTTTGTTTCTGAACTTCCTCCTTAATGCCAAAGTACTTTATTTTCATATGCTTGACACCTTTAGAGTATCTATCATTTTTGAAGAAAAATACAGCTGCAAAATTATCAAAATAAATTTTCAATGGTCTAACAATTGAGTCAATAATGCCAAGTCAAAATAAAATTTCATAGCCATAAAGCTTGATTTGTAGCTTCAAAACATGCTACAAATTCTGCCTCCATAGTAGATGTTGCTACAACATTTTGCTTAGAGCTTTTTCATGATATGACAGCTTCTCCAAATAAGAATAAGTAGACAAATGTAGACTTTCTTGTGTCAACACATCTATTAAAATCTAAATTTGAATAACCAATTACTTTTAATTGGCTAGACCTTTTGTCCATGAGCATATAGTTCTTTGTACCTTGAAGATATCTTAAAACTTTCTTTGCAGCTTTCCAATGATCCATTCCAGGATTACTTTGATACATTCCTAGTTTTCTTTCTGTAAAATTAATGTTCGTTCTTGTGTAGGTTTGCACATACATAATGTAACACCCTACCACACTGAACTTTACGCTTAAGCCGACACTCAGATTATAGAGCTTAACGTATTAAACAGAAGGCATAAAAGGTTATTTTCTAAGAGTATCTACGCCTAACTTAACTTAATCTTAAATCTAAGTCCCATATTGCCATTCCTCCATACATCCATCTCCGTCAGCATTTTACAGACAAATAAACAGATAAAGGCAAGTACAAGAAGGTTACAAATGCTGTAGGTAACAAATATACACTTAGCATGGCAAGTACACTTAGGCACACCCAGTTAATGCACAAACAAGTAATTCAAGTAGTATGCATATGATGCATGACTGTCCTATGGCTGATGAGGCTCATCTGTCGGTTATCCAGCCAACCCAACAAGTTCAAAAACCTTAGACTGTCCCTCGACGTGCATCCCCAAGAGTTTATGCATAGCTTTTTCTCAAATAATCAATATTGCTCAATGGGTGTTAACATTCCCGAGAATTTATAAGTACCCGGTCACCCTTACGTCATAGGGTCAACAGAGTATCGAGTTTTCAACCTGGTACACGTGGTGGCAAGCCACGGTACTTTAACCAGGGAATCTCATATCTCAGATCATTTAATCATTCAAGCCAAGCATCATACATGATCATTCATTTGATTATCAAGCCAAGTACCATACATGATCATCCGTAACATTTCATAATTAATTCATCACTTTTCAACTTTACTTCATCTCCAAGTTATCCCCATTTCCTAACTTCATCTGATTATCAGGTCTAAGACTATTATTAATGACTAAATGAATGAAAATAGAGGTTTAGAAGCTTGAAGTGCGGTTTAAAATTCTAAAAACCATGTTTGCTGAAATAGGGGCCACGCGTACGCGTGGGAATGTAAAAACGCAGCTCGCACGCGCATCCCGTTGTCACGCGTACGCGTAGGTAAAAACTTCATGTCACACGTGCGTGTGGGCCACGCGTATACGTGGACGTACTTGTTAGCTCCTTACGCGTATGCATGGGACCAGTCGTGGACGTACATTCTTCAAAAAAAAAAAGGATCAACCAGAGAGCTGCACAATTAGGAAAATGAAACCTGCATAATTACATATTCCACACAGAAATTTCTGACGGGCATAACTTAATCGTTTTAAATTATTTTTCTTCCGTTCTTCGAATGAATAAACTTCACGAACCCAATTTTCACTTTAAAACAAGTTGGAACCAAATTGAGGGTCCAAAAGCTAAGTTATAGCCCGTCGAAGTTCGGCTCAAAAACTAACTTTTGCCAATCTTCAAACCTCATTTTCAATCCAAACAATTCCTAGGCCATTAATCAACAAACATACACTTTCCAACACAATATGTCCTTTCTCTTTTGCACATCAACCATCATAACAAATTATGTCTCATACCAACCACAATTACACAAACACTTCTCAAATTCAACCACCAAAACCATAGTTTACCATTTCTAAGCTTATATGCTTATAACATTATATATTAAATGCAAGAAACCTAAACCATATCTTGGCCGATTTTTCTCGTAGTGATTAAGGCAATTTAATTAAAACCAAGACAGCCCCAAACCTCAACAAAACAGCTTCCTCCAAGTTCCGATATTCACAATTTCAAGCTCCAATTATTTATTCACAACCTAATACACATTTATAACACATAGATACCCACTTTAGTACCCAAAACATAAATTCAATAATTTAAATCAAATTTGTGGTATCCTTACCTTTCCCAAGCCTCATATAAACAAGAGTAAATATTTTTCTCAAGCTAATTGGATCCTAAAACATCAAAGAGTAAAGAAATTCAATATCTCCACCTAATTTTCCAAAAATTGGGGAAGAAGAGGCTGATGGTGAGTAAGCGGATTAACTATGAAATTTTTTTGGTAGAAACGTAGAGCTCAACATGGTGGTCGCGTGGCCGTAAACGGTGCGGTGATCGAAGCTCGGACGGAGGAGTTACGGCGAGTTGAACTTTGCCGTAAGGGTTTCGGCATTCTTCTCTTCCCTTGAGCTTTCAGCGTTTCTCCAGCTGAAATGAGGAAGAGAAGGGGCTTGGGTTCATTTAATGGCTGGTCCGGTTGGGTCCATGGGTCCGGTTTGCCCCATTCGGTCTAATCTTGGACCGATTTCTTCGAAATTAGTGTCAAAATTTTCGTTTTGATGAGCTCTATCCTAATTTAATATAATATTCGCATTTCTAATTTTCTTTATTAAAAATTAATTTATTGAATAATTATTTACTAATCTAACGGGATTTACACATAAGACTACCCGCTACAAAATTATATAGAATTGCTTCCATTTGCTTCCATTCTATATCATATTTTGGGCATTGCATAAGACTAAATTTGTCCCCTTTTGAATTGGTGCAATTCTTGTGGACTTTTTCATATTGAATCTCTCTAGAACTTTATTTATATAGGCCTTCTGAGACAATCCTAACAATCCTTGTGATTTATCACGAAAAGTTTCAATTTCTATCATATAGGATGCCTCTCCCATATCTTTTATTTTAAATTTTCTAGAAAGATATTCTTTAATCTCACGTAACATTTTCAAATCATTTGTTGCAAGCAAAATATCGTCAATATATAATACTAGAAAAATGAACTTACTCCCACTGATCTTTCAGTATATGCATACATTAACATTTTTTTTCAAAACCAAAAGAAAGAATGATATTATTAAACTTAATATTCTATTGTCGTGAGACTTGTTTTAGTCCATATATCAATTTCTGAAGTTTACACACCATATGACATTTTTCTTTATTTGGAAAACCTTTAGGTAGATCCATATAAACTTCTTCATCAAGATCACCATTCAGAAGGGCAATTTTTACATCCATTTGATATAGCTCTAAGTCATAATAAGCCACAAGTATCATAATGATATGTAACAAATCTTTTGATGAGTTTGGAAAACTCCAAATTAATATTTGTGATAAACAAACATTATTAAAATATTTAATTGCAAAATTATTAATTCAATCTTCATTAATCATATGTTAATTAATAATTTTATGATGCAGGTTTTTAAATGGGCCGGAAAACAAAATGTGATTGCAACTAAGCCCATATTTATTTTTTGATGATAGCTTCCTAATGCTTGATCCGAAACCAAACTTACCAGGAAAGCAAATGCTTTTAGTGGGCCAAAGTTCAATAGCCCACTGTGTTTTATGCATGCTATGGTCCGAAAGAAAAATGAAGTTGGGACAAAATGAAATCTATTGCTACCAAGCCCAACATTAATAAATGTTTCCATGATTTATCCGAATCCATGAAGTAAAGAAAAAGCCTTAATGCTTCCAACGGATTCCATTTCACTTTTTGGAAGGATTTGAAATTTAATTCACTAGCATGGGGAACATGAGAGAGAAAATGTCAAAGTGATTTCATGGCAATTAATGGTAGCTTACACGCTACTACACAAAAGCATGGAGAAGTGCACCTAATTACTTTATTCATCATAACACTCATAGCCTTGCTTTTGTTTTCTCTTTCTTATCTCTCTCTTTCTCTTTTCTTCGGTCATTAACCAGGAAACCATGGAAGCCGTGCTCATCAACAAAGAAAAAGAGGGAGTTGCATGCATCAAGACCATCAAGCTAATGATGGCAAGAAAACATACTAAAATAAAAATGAGCTGTGGCTGAGATATTCACCAAATAAGGTTAGATTTGGTGAGGATATCTTGAGCTTTTCATGCTCAAAAAGGAAGGTAAAGATTCGGCCAGCAAGGTGAGATTCTTGAAGGCATGGCTTGTCTTTGATTCTGCTCAACCACCACAGGAAGTAGCTAGAGTGGCGAAGTGATGGTTGAGGCAGAGATTGA
>NC_029775.3:103773277-103780394 GCF_000817695.3 Arachis duranensis
ACCGAAGGACAATCAAGCAACAGACCTCCTCTTTTCAATGGGAAAAATTATACCTATTGGAAGGAGAGGATGAAGATCTTTGTACAGGCAGTAGATTACAGACTTTGGAAGATTATCCTTGAAGGACCTTAATTTCCAACTACCACAAGTGCTGAAGGGGTAGTCTCTCTCAAACCCGAAGCAAGATGGACCGAGGAAGATAGAAAGAAGGTAGAGTTAAATGCCAAGGCAGTAAATCTGCTTAACTGTGCTATCAGCTTTGAGGAGTACCGATGGGTATCACGATGCACAACGGCAAAGGAAATCTGGGACAAGCTACAAATCACTCATGAAGGAACCACTATTGTAAAGAAGACTTGGACAGATATGTTGAACAGAGACTATGAAATGTTTACAATGAAGGAAGGAGAGTTCATTGATGAACTGTTCGAACGGTTCAACACTATCATTGTTGGCTTAGATGCTCTGGGAATTACACATTCTGATTCTGTGCTTGTGAGAAGAGTGCTGAGATGTCTCACTAAAGAGTGGGAAACTAAAGCTTTAATTATTTCTGAAAGCAGTAATCTTGATTCCATGACACTTGATGATTTGAGAGGAAATCTTCTTGCTTTTGAAAACACTTATTTAAAAAAAGACTCAAAAAAGAAAGGAATTGCTTTTTCTTCTGTGACTAACCCTCTGGATGATGAATCCAGTGATAATTCTTCTGAAAATGAGTTTGTGTTGTTTGCAAAAAAATTCAGAAAAATGGTAAAACTCAGAGGCAAAGGCAGCAGCTCAAGAAAGATGAAGAAGGACCTTAGCAAAGTAATCTGTTACAATTGCAAGGAAATGGGGCATTTCAAATCTGAGTGTCCCAAGTTAAAAAAGGAGGAAAAACCAAAAAAGGGAAAGAAAAAGGGACTGATGGCTTCATGGGAAGATTTGGAAAATGACTCAGATGATGATGATGGAGAATCTGAGACTAAGTCACAGCCTTGTCTCATGGCAAATGAGGTAGAGCAGGTATCCTTTCAAAACTCTGACACTGAAGACCTTCATCTTATGATAGATCACCTTTCTGAAAAAATAAGATGTTTTCTAACTGAGAATCAAGATCTTGAACAACAAAATTTCATTCTTAAAGCTGAAAATGATTTCCTCAAAGAAAAACTAAGAGAGGCCGAAACTGCTTGTGATCTTGTGGAAGAGAATAAGCAGTTAAAAGCCCAAGTTAGAAGCTGTGAAAGTGACCATTCTGTCTTTGCATATGTGAATTGTTTTAAGCAAAATGAAGAGTTGCTCAAAGAGGTTAAAAGACTTAAGGAAGACTTAGCTAAGTTCACCCAAAGTTCTGAAAATTTGAATCAAATCTTGGCTAGTCAAAAACCTCTTTATGATAAAGCTGGGTTGGGATTTTATAAATCTGAAAAATCACATTTTGAAAACGTTGCTTCATCTTCAAATGATGTAAAGTATCAAGACCCAACTTACTTTAACAAAACAGCAACTCCAAGATTTTGTAGACTATGTAACCGAAGTGGTCATTTTCCAGTTCAATGTTTCTTTGGTGAAAGAATGATTGGTGACAAAGTTTACAAAGTTATTTTTGATTACAATGATTTGGGACATAAGAGATGGTTTAACGTGAAAGGATCCAAGAAAATTTGGATACCTAAGGTCACTTGAGCTTATTTTGTAGGTATGCCTAGCGTCCAAGAAAAGGGAAAATATGTGGTACATGGATAGCGGATGCTCTAGGCATATGACCGGAAAGACAACCTTCTTCATAAAGCTTGATGAATATGATGGAGGATTTGTCACATTCGGTGATGATGCAAAAGGAAAAATAGTGGCTGTTGGGAAAGTTGGTAAAAATTTTTCATCTTGTATAAATGATGTGCTTCTTGTAAATGGTTTGAAACATAACTTACTTAGTGTTAGTCAATTGTGTGATCTAGGTTTTGATGTTATTTTTAAGAAGTTTGTTTGTTTGGTTGTTTGTGAGAAAACTGGGGATATTTTATTTGAAGCCAAGAGATGCAACAATGTGTATGGATTAACTCTTGAGGATTTAAAGGAACAAAATGTAACATGTTTTACATCTTTTGAAACTGAAAAATGGCTTTGGCATAGAAAGTTGAGACATGCTAGCATGTATCAAATTTCTAAGCTAGTTAAAAAGAATCTGGTTAGAGGAATTCCAAACATCAAGTTTGATAAGGATCTTACTTGTGATGCATGTCAATTGGGCAAGCAAGTAAAATCCTCTTTTAAATCAAAATATGGAATCTCAACCAAAAGGCCATTAGAAATGTTACATATTGATCTTTTTGGTCCTACTAGAACTCAAAGTTTAGGAGGTAAACACTATGGTCTTGTAGTGGTTGATGATTACTCTAGATTTGGTTGGGTACTTTTCCTTTCTCATAAGAACGATGCATTCTATGCTTTTTCCACCCTTTGCAAGAAATTCAAAACGAAAAAGATTTGAAAATTGCCCATTTGAGAAGTGATCATGGAAGAGAATTTGAAAATCAAGACTTTGAAAAATTCTGTGATGATTTAGGGATTTCTCATAATTTTTCATGCCCTAGAACCCCCCAACAAAATGGGGTGGTTGAACGAAGGAATTGAAGCCTTCAAGAAATGACTATGGCCATGCTATGTGAGAATGAAATTCCTAAATTTTTATGGGCTGAAGCTGTGAACACAGCATGCTATATTTTGAATAGAACAATCATTAGAAAAGGGTTAAAGAAAACTCCTTATGAGCTATGGAAAGGAACTCCTCTAAATCTTAAGTACTTCCATGTTTTTAGATGCAAATGCTTTGTTCTTAACAATAAGGAAAACCTTGGAAAATTTGATCCACAATCATATGAAGGAATGTTTGTTGGATATTCCACCATAAGCAAGGCCTATAGAGTTTATCTCAAAGAATATAGAACCATAGAGGAATCCATACATGTTACTTTTTGTGATTCTAACTTAATTCCCAGTACTGTAAAGGATAATGAATCAGATTGTGAAGAAGATGGAACAAATAAAGAAAATTCCAAATCTGTGCAAAATGAAGAATCTGTCAGCCCAGTTTTGTCTCGTCAGATCAAAGGAGAAACTTCCATTTTATCTCCTGAGCAGATACGAGAAAATGAAACAGTGAGACCACCAGAAGATCATCAAAGCTCAACACCTGTCCGAAAGCCTAGAGAATGGAAGTCCATGAGGGGTTATCCTCATGATTTCATCATTGGTGATCCCTCTCAAGGTGTAACCACAAGATCTTCCACCAAAAGGCAAACCGAATCTAGCAACTTTGCTCTCTTGTCACAAATGGAGCCCAACAATGTCAATCAAGCTCTTGAAGATCCATCATGGGTCAAGGCCATGCAAGAGGAACTTGCTCAATTTGACAAGAATAAGGTTTGGACTTTAGTACCTCATCCGGATGGTAAGAAGGTAACAGGTACTAAATGGGTATTTAAAAATAAACTTGGTGAGAATGGACAAGTTGTTCGTAACAAGGCTAGATTAGTGGCCCAAGGTTACGATCAAGAAGAGGTCTTAGACAAGCTCCTAGAGCTTGGTATGAAAGGCTTAGTGCCTTCCTATTAGAAAATCATTTTCAAAGGGGAACCACCGACACTACTTTGTTCATTAAAGTTTCTAATGATGATATCCTTCTTGTTCAAGTTTATGTGGATGATATTGTGTTTGGATCGGCCAACGAGTCCTTGTGTGAAGAGTTTGGAAAACTCATGACTAGTGAGTTTGAAATGAGTTTAATGGGAGAGCTAACTTTCTTTCTTGGTCTCCAAATTAAACAAACTCCTAGTGGTACTTTTATTCACCAAGGCAAGTATGCAAAAGAATTGATAAAGAAATTTGGCTTAGAAAATTCCAAACCAATGGGAACTCCAATGCATCCAAACAATAAACTTGAAAAGGACGATGATGGCCTAGATGTGGATGAGACACGGTATAGGGGAATGATCAGCTCACTAATGTATCTTACCTCCTCTAGACCGGATATTGTTCAAAGTGTGGGTGTATGTTCAAGATTTCAATCTCACCCAAAAGAATCCCATTTATCGGCCGTTAAACGCATCATTAGATATATTAAGGGAACATGTGATTATGGCTTGTGGTATCCAAAGTCTGATGATTTTTATGCAGTAGGGTTTTGTGATGCAGATTATGCGGGAGATCGAGTGGATAGAAGGAGCACCTCGGGCATGTGTTGCTTCCTTGGAAGCTCACTCAACATGTGGTCAAGCAAGAAACAAGCCACAGTGGCTCTATCCACAGCTGAAGCTGAATATATATCCGCATCTGCTTGTTGTTCACAATTAATTTGGTTAAAAACTCAATTGGAAGATTACAAATTAAAAATCAATAGCATACCCTTATTTTGTGATAACATGAGTGCAATAAATATTTCCAAAAATCCTGTTCTGCACTCAAGAACAAAGCACATTGAAATCAAATATCATTTTATTAGAGAACATGTGCAAAAGGGTACTATTGATATTCAATTTGTAAAATCTGAAGAACAACTTGCTGATATTTTTACAAAATCCCTCTGTAAAGATATATTCTGTTTGTTGAGGAAAAGCTTGGGAATGATTGATTTAAATCATGTTGAAAATCTGTGAATTTCTGACTCTGTTCAATTTTATCTCGCAGGAATAGACGAGATAAAAATAAATGCATGATAGGAGAGCTATGCTTAAGGGGGAGACTGCGCAGAAACAAATTCCAATGGGCCCCACAAAATCCCTTTGACCCATCTCTGACTGTTTTGTTAATTATTCAATTTTTTTTAAAACCAAATCTCAAAGTTGTCCTATCATATCTAGTTGAAAAAGGGATAATGTCAAATCAAATCCTTCCTTTTCAACTAATCCCTTGATTCAAGGAACTATCCTTTCAAATTTTTGGAAAACCGCTCTGGTTAATAACCGCACATAATGACTATTAACCACCCCCATCATCTCTCTCCAATCAACATTTATTGCTTCCTTAACCTCCCTCCACTCTCCACCTTCGGCCAACCTTTCTTCTTCCACCCTCATTATCTCTCTCCCCATAATGAAAAAGAAAACTGCATCAAGAAAGAGTGGAAGAATCAATCTCTCTCAAAAATCGTTCACTCCACAAACACACACTCATATTCACATTCACTCTACATCTTCTTCCTCTCCCTCTCAATCTGTCAAACAAACACCCACCATGAGAAAGAAGATTGCTCACAAGAGTTCTGGCCGTGGCAAAAACAAGGAGCCCAGTGTTGAAGAAGAATCGTCTCAAACCTCACCCGTTCCTTCTCCACCGCCGCGATCACCAAAGAAGGCAACACCACACACATCTGGAAGAAGTTCTCAGAAACCCAAAGGTTTCGTGTTGCATGAAACTAGGAAACCGGCAAATCTTGAGTCACTGGAATTCAAAAACAAATTTCATAAGCCACACTCTCACTATGATCCATCCAGATTCTTGACTTGTGCATTCTATGAATTTCATCAAGAAGTTCTGGAAAAGAGGCATATCTGTCCCTCCTACTTGATGAATCTTGATCAACTGTCAGCCAAAGGAATTATTTTGCAACCTCTGTTTGACAACATCAAATGGTCTCCACTGCTACACACTCACAAAATGGTATATCCAAAATTGGTTAGGCAATTTTATGTGAATCTCAGACTGATTGATGGTAGTCTTCACTCATATGTGAAACGTGTGCACATTGCTCTGAACACTGAAACCATCAGTGCTGCTCTTGGTTACACGGACGAGGGACCGAGGGTATACATGAGTGACAAATGGGATGATCATATTAGGCTTACTTACAAACAAGTTCTCTCTCATATCTGTGCAAACATGTCTGGATTAGATGGCACTGTCCCTACTCACAAAGCTCTTGGACCAACCAACTCATTGCTGCATCGCATCACTACCCACATTTTAACTCCACAAAGTGGTTCTTACAATAGGGTAACCGTATCTGATTCTTTAATAATTTTTGCCCTTGTTACTTCTTCTCCTATTTCATTTGCTTATCTCATGATTAGACATATGTGGGACTCTGTAAGAAGTACCAAAAAGGCTAATTTACCTTATGGAATGTTTCTCACGTGTATTTTTGAGTACTATAAGGTAGATTTAACAAATGAGACTGTGGAGAACAAATTTTCTATAATCAAAGGCGGTGGTGCTGTAAAAGGAACAAAGAGTAAGAAATCAATGCCAATGGACAGTGACCTTGAAAGCCAGTTTGAATCCTCCAAAGCAACCAAGTCAACAAGGGAAATCCTCACCGAATTCTCTAATATGTCTACACTCATGATTCAATTCCATAGGGCTGCTCGAAAGCTAGCCTATGAAAATGAACGTGCTTGGGGGAGATGTAAAGAGAGAGTGGGTATGATGCTGGAAAACTTGGAAAAGGATCTAGGAGCTGGCAGTGAAGAAGATGTTGCGGACTCTGATTTCAATTTGTCTGATGATTAATGACTGTTTTTCTTTTATTTGATATTGGCTCTATTAGGCTCAATCTGTTTTTTTTGTATGAGCATAACTTGAAACTCCCTACTCTGTGGTACTTTGATACACTCTTGTTATTTTTTGTTATGAATATTTTGTGGTGTTCTTCATATTTTGTGCAGGTGCCCCTTGATGACAAAAGGGGGATGGTGCACGAAATTGCAATCACACTTTTGCAATTCCGCACAACTAACCAGCAAGTGCACTGGGTCGTCCAAGTAATACCTTACGTGAGTAAGGGTCGATCCCACGGAGATTGTTGGCTTGAAGCAAGCTATGGTTATCTTGTAACTCTTAGTCAGGATATCAGTAATTATCAGGGTTGATTGTAAAAAGTAAAAGAACATGAAAATAGTACTTGTTTTGCAGTAATAGAGAACAGGTTGAGGTTTTGGAGATGCTCTATCTTCTGAATCTCTGGTTTCCTACTATCTTCTTCTTCAGGCACGCAAGACTCCTTCCATGGCAAGCTGTATGTAGGGTTTCACCGTTGTCAATGGCTACCTCCCATCCTCTCAGTGAAAATGTTCAACGCGCTCTGTCACAGCACGGCTAATCATCTGTCGGTTCTCAATCAGGTTGGAATAGAATC
>NC_029775.3:103780911-103781234 GCF_000817695.3 Arachis duranensis
GCAAAGTATGGACTATTATACATTGCTGGAAAGCCCCGGATGTCTACTTTCCAATGCCATTGAGAGCGTGCCAATTGGGCTTCTGTAGCTCCAGAAAATCCACTTCGAGTGCAGGGAGGTCAGAATCCAACAGCATCTGCAGTCCTTTTCAGCCTCTGAATCAGATTTTTGCTCAGGATCCTCAATTTCAGCCAGAAAATATCTGAAATCACAGAAAAACACACAAACTCATAGTAAAGTCTAGAAAAGTGAATTTTAACTAAAAACTAATAAAAATATAATAAAAACTAATTAAAACATACTAAAAACATACTAAAAATAAT
>NC_029775.3:103781395-103781878 GCF_000817695.3 Arachis duranensis
AAAAGAAGAGAATATACTATAGACTCCAAAATATCAAAGAAACTTAGCTCCAATTAGATGAGCAGGACTATTAGCTTTTTGCTTTCGAACAGTTTTGGCATCTCGCTTTATCCTTTGAAGTTCAGAATGATTGGCATCCATAGGAACTCAGAACTCAGATAGTGTTATTGATTCTCCTAGTTAAGTATAATGATTCTTGAACATAGCTATTTTATGAGTCTTGGCTGTGGCCCAAAGCACTCTGTCTTCCAGTATTACCACCGGATACATACATACCACAGACACATACTTGGGTGAACCTTTTCAGATTGTGACTCAGCTTTGCTAGAGTCCCCAATTAGAGGTGTCTAGGGTTCTTAAGCACACTCTTTTTGCCTTGGATCATAACTTTATTTCTTTTCTATTTTTTTTCAGATTTTTGAATCACTGCTTTTTCTTGCTTCAAGAATCAATTTGATGATTTTTCAGATCCTCAATAACAGT
>NC_029775.3:103782600-103783908 GCF_000817695.3 Arachis duranensis
TTTTGAATTGGTTATCCACTTAGTTCCAGGGAGGCATATGTCCTCTAGAACTTGATCCAACCCTTTATCTGCTCTCACCATCCTCCTATTAAAGGATTCAGGATCATCTTGCAGTTGAGGCAATTTGAAGACCTCTCTTATTTTGTCCAGATGAAAGTGAATAATTCTCCGTCTGACCATGGTTCTGTAGGTATGAAAAGCAGTTCCAGTCATTCTCTGCTTATCTGTCAGCCACAGATTTGAGTAGAATTCCTGAACCATGTTCCTTCCAACCTTTGTCTCAGGGTTGGTTGGAACTTCCCATCCTCTATTTCGAATTTGCTCTTGGATCTCCGGATATTCATCTTCTTTCAGATTGAATTTGACTTCCGGGATCACTGACCTCAGACCCATTATTTTGTGGTAATGGTTTGCATGTTCTTTGGTTAAGAACTTCTCTTGACTCCAGACATCCTTTGGATTATTCTCTTTCTTGCCTCTTGAATTGGTTTATTTTCCTCTAGGAGCCATGATCTTGGTAAATCTTGGCCTAGTGATCACAGAAAGCACACCAAACTTAGAGGTTTGCTTGTCCTCAAGCAAAAGAAGGCAAAGAGGGGAGAGAGGAGGAGAACAAATTCGAATGGTGTGGGGAAAGAGGGTGGCCGAACGTGTTTAAATAGGAGAGGAAGAGAGATTTTCGAAAATTTGAGGGAGATATGAGAAGATATGGAAAAAATTTGAGGAGATAATGGAGTTTTTGAAAGAGCCTAGGAAAGGATTTAAAATAGATTTGAAGAAGATTTTAATTTTTGAAATTGGAAGGTGAATGATGAAAGTTTGTAATGTGTGTATGCAGAAAAATATGGATCAAAACAAGAAAGTTTGAAAAAATTTGAAGTGGGAAACAAAATCTCCTCCCCCTGCCTTTCTGGCGTTAAACGCCCAGAATGGTATCCACTCTGGCGTTTAACGCCCATTTGTTGGCCAATTTGGGCGTTTAACGCCCAGCCAGGTACCCTGGCTGGCGTTAAACGCCAGAAATCCCTTTATCACTGGGCGTTTTACTAAACGCCCAAGATGCTGCACACCTGGCGTTAAACGCCCAGAATGGTGCCCATTCTGGCGTTTAACGCCCAAAGTACCCTTTACTGGCATTTTTTTTCGCCAGCAAGCTCTTTTTCTCTGCTTTTTGTACTGAATCCTTCTGTAACTCTGTGAATTCCTTTAATTTTGATAATTGTCCTTTTAGAATATGTATCAAACCTTTATTAAACAGAACAGATACCCTGCTAATCACTGGGTTGCCTCCCAGCAAGCGCTTCTTTA
>NC_029775.3:103784093-103784390 GCF_000817695.3 Arachis duranensis
ATCCATATGGTGACACTCCTGTAATCACATACGGACCCCTCCACCGGGATTTGAGTTTTCCTGGAAACAATCTGAGCCTAGAGTTGAAGAGTAGGACTTTTTGTCCTGGCTCAAAGACTCTGGATGACAACTTCTTGTCATGCCACTTCTTTGCCTTTTCCTTATAAATTTTTGCATTTTCAAAGGCACTGAGTCTGAACTCCTCCAGCTCATTTAGCTGGAGCAATCTTTTTTCACCAGCTAACTTAGCATCCATGTTTAGGAATCTGGTTGCCCAGTAGGCTTTATGTTCCAGTT
>NC_029775.3:103784546-103786655 GCF_000817695.3 Arachis duranensis
ACGGGCAACAACAGTCCATTCCAAGATTCTTTTGAGCTCTCTGTTAGAGACCTCAGCTTGCCCATTTGTCTGTGGGTGATACAGAGTTGCTACTTTGTGGCTAATTCCATATCTAACCATAGCAGAGTACAGTTGTTTATTGCAGAAATGAGTGCCCCCATCACTGTTCAGTACTCTGGGAACACCAAACCTGCTGAAGATGTGTTTCTAGAGGAATTTCAGCACGGTCTTGGTATCATTATTGGGTGTGGCAATTGCTTCCACCCATTTAGATACATAGTCTACTGCCACTAGAATATAAGTGTTTGAGTATGATGGTGGGAAGGGGCCCATGAAGTCAATTCCCCATACATCAAACAATTCAATCTCTAAGATCCCTTGCCGAGGCATGGCGTAACCATGAGGCAAGTTACCAGCTCTTTGGCAACTGTCACAGTTACGCACAAATTCTCGGGCATCTCTATAGAGAGTAGGCCAGTAGAATCCGCATTGGAGGACCTTGGTTGCTGTTCGCTCACCTCCAAAGTGTCCTCCATATTGTGATCCATGGCAATGCCACATGATTCTTTGTGCTTCCTCTCTGGGTACACATCTGCGGATTATTCCGTCTGCACATCTCTTAAAGAGGTATGGCTTATCCCACAGGTAGTACTTGGCATCTGAAATCAATTTCTTTCTTTGCACCCTGCTGTACTCCTGGGGTATGAACCTCACAGCTTTGTAATTTGCAATATCTGCAAACCATGGAGCTTCCTGAATGGCAAAAAGTTGCTCATCTGGAAAGGTCTCAGAGATCTCAGTAGGAGGGAGGGACGCCCCAACTACTGGTTCTATTCGGGAAAGATGATCAGCTACTTGGTTCTCTGTCCCTTTTCTGTCTCTTATTTCTATGTCAAACTCATGCAGAAGCAACACCCATCTTATGAGCCTGGGTTTTGAATCCTGCTTTGTGAGTAAGTACTTAAGAGCAGCATGGTCAGTGTACACAATCACCTTTGATCCCACTAGATAGGATCTAAACTTGTCAATGGCATAGACCACTGCAAGTAACTCTTTTTCTGTGGTTGTGTAATTCTTCTGTGCATCATTTAGAACACGGCTGGCATAATAAATGACGTGCAGAAGCTTGTTATGCCTCTGTCCCAACACTGCCCCAATGGCATGGTCACTGGCATCACACATTAGTTCGAATGGCAATGTCCAGTCTGGTGCAGAAATGACTGGTGTTGTGACTAACTTAGCCTACAGAGTCTCAAAGGCCTGCAAACACTCTGTGTCAAAGACAAATGGCATATCAGCAGCTAGCAAATTACTCAAAGGTTTTGCTATTTTTGAAAAATTCTTTATAAACCTCCTGTAGAATCCTGCATGCCCCAGAAAGCTGCTGATTGCCTTAACATTGGCAGGTGGTAGTAATTTTTCAATTACCTCTACCTTTCCCTTATCCACCTCTATTCCCCTGCTTGAAATTTTGTGCCCAAGGACAATTCCCTCAGTCACCATAAAGTGACATTTCATGCATCTCTGAAAAGTTGCAGGAGCATTACACAGACCAAAAGGCATTCTCCTGTAGGCAAACACGCCAGAAGGGCAAGTGAATGCTGTTTTCTCTTGGTCCTGAGGATCTACTGCAATTTGGTTGTATCCTGAATAGCCATCCAAAAAGCAGTAATAATCTTGACCAGCTAGTCTTTCTAGCATTTGGTCTATGAATGGTAAAGGAAAATGATCCTTTCTGGTGGCTGTATTGAGCCTTCTGTAGTCATTACACATACGCCACCCTGTGACTGTTCTTGTAGGAACCAGTTCATTTTTTTCATTATGAACTACTGTCATGCCTCCCTTCTTGGGGACAACTTGGACAGGGCTCACCCAAGGGCTATCAGAAATAGGATAAATAATCCCAGCCTCTAGTAATTTAGTGACCTCTTTCTGCACCACCTCCTTCATGGCTGGATTTAGCCGCCTTTGTGGTTGGACCACTGGTTTGGCGTTATCCTCCAATAGGATCTTGTGCATGCATCTTGCTGGGCTAATGCCCTTAAGATCACTTATGGACCACCCAAGAGCTATCTTGTGTGTCCTTAGCACTTGAATCAGTGCTTCCTC
>NC_029775.3:103787674-103789093 GCF_000817695.3 Arachis duranensis
AGAGGGATTTTGGACAGTGGTTTGGTTATCCTCTGTCAATTGTTCCTTTGTTGGCTTTTTGCTACTTTGAGCAGTGTTATTCAATGTCTTCCCACTCCTCAGTTGAACTGCTTGGCATTCTTCTGTTATCTGTTTAGATAACTGCTATTTTGTCTGATTCAACTGTGATTCTATGTTCTTGTTAGCAATTTTAGTTTCTTGGAGCATCTCTTTAAATCCTGCTAACTGTTTTGTCATCAGGTGTAATTGTTGATTAAGCTCAACCATCTGTTCTTGAGGATTAGGATCAGTGGCTACTGTCATAACTTTTTCTTTTGTAGAGGACTCATTGCTAGAGTACAGATGTTGATTTCTAGCAACAGTATCTATAAGTTCTTGAGCCTCCTCAATCGTCTTCCTCATATGTATAGATCCACCAGCTGAATGGTCTAGAGACATCTGAGCTTTTTCTGTAAGCCCATAAAAGAAGATGTCTAACTGTACCCACTCTGAAAACATTTCAGAGGGGCATTTTCTTAGCATACCTCTATACCTCTCCCAAGCATTAAAAAGGGATTCATTACCCTCTTGTTTAAAGCCTTGGATGTCCAGCCTTAGCTGTGTCATCCTTTTTGGAGGGTAAAATTGATTCAGGAATTTGTCTGATAACTGTTTCCATGTCTTTATGCTTGCTGTAGGTTGGTTATTTAACCACCTCTTAGCTTGATCTTTTACAGCAAATGGAAACAGTAATAATCTGTAGACATCCTGATCCACCTCTTTATCACGTACTGTGTCAGCAGGTTGTAAGAATTGTGCCAGAAACTCAGGAGGTTCTTCCTGTGGAAGACCGGAATACTGGCAATTTTGCTGCACCATGATAATGAGTTGAGGGTTTAGCTCAAAGCTGCTTGCTTTGATGGGAGGTATACAGATGCTACTCCCATATACAGCTGTAATGGGGTTAGCATATGACCCCAAAGTCCTTTTGGACTGTTCATTCCCATTTATGTCCATGATGGAGAAAAGGGAATTGATGTGAATAGTAATCAAGATATATATGTATATATATTTTTTTGAAAAGAGGAAAGATAAAAACAACAAAGAGACACCAAACTTAAAATTTTTCAGAAAATCAAACATAAATTTTCGAAAACCTAAAGAAAAATACAAAGAAGACACCAAACTTAGAATTTTTAAAGATCAAAAAGGGACTAAGAACAAGTAATTTCGAAAATTTAAAAGAAAAACAAAAGCATGCAATTGACACCAAACTTAAAATATGAAATTATACTAAAATAAAAGACTCTAAACCAACAAAATAAAACAGTCCTAATCTAAGCAACAAAATAAACCGTTAGTTGTCCAAACTCGAACAATCCCCGGCAACGGTGCCAAAAACTTGGTGCACGAAATTGCAATCACACTTTTGCAATTCCG
>NC_029775.3:103789479-103792025 GCF_000817695.3 Arachis duranensis
CTACTTAATCTAAGGTAGAATGGAGGTGGTTGTCAGGCACACGTTCATAGGTGAGAATGATGATGAGTGTCACAGGTCATCACATTCGTCATGTTTAGGAACAAGTGATATCTTAGAATGGAAGCAAGCATGATTGAATGAAAAACAGTAGTAATTGCATTAATCCATCAAGACACAGCAGAGCTCCTCACCCCCAACCATGGGGTTTAGAGACTCATGCCTTAGGAAGTACACAAAGAAACGTGTAAAGTGTCATGAGGTCCAGATACAATGTCAAAAGATCCTATTAATAGTGAACTAGTAACCTAGGGTATACAGAAATGAGTAAATGACGTAAAAATCCACTTCTGGGTCCACTTAGTGTGTGCTTGGGCTGAGCATTGAAGCTTTCATGTGTAGAGACTTTTTCTGGAGTTAAACGCCAGCTTTCATGCCAGTTTGGGCGTTTAACTCCAATTTTTATGCCAGTTCCAGCGTTAAACGCTGGGAATTCTGAAGCTGATTTGCAACGCCAGTTTGGGCCATCAAATCTCGGGCAAAGTATGAACTATTATACATTGCTGGAAAGCCCAGGATGTCTACTTTCCAACGCCATTGAGAGCGCGCCAATTGGGCTTTTATAGCTCCAGAAAATCCACTTCGAGTGCAGGAAGGTCAGAATCCAACAGCAACTGCAGTCCTTTTCAGCCTCTGAATCAGATTTTTGCTCAGGATCCTCAATTTCAGCCAGAAAATACTTGAAATCACAGAAAAACACACAAACTCATAGTAAAGTCCAGAAAAGTAAATTTTAACTAAAAACTAATAAAAATATAATAAAAACTAATTAAAACATATTAAAACAATGCCAAAAAGCATATAAATTATCCGCTCATTAGAGGAGAAAAGCTGAAAAATGAAATTTTCTGGAAAAACAGGGGATGAAATTTTCTGTTGAAAATTCATGATCACTCTTGTTAAAAGTATATATTTTGATGCTTGATGATAGCATTGAAACTGCTCTTGCCTCATTATAATTGTTATTGATGCTACTGTTTTATAATGCTTTGGCAATGAATGAGTGACTAGTTGTTTAACCTTGATGAATATGCATGATTGTATTGAATATTCTGTTTCATCCTGGTTAACATCTTTGATATTTTGGACAGTTCCTTTAAATTGTGTAAAGTATAAAAACTGCCATGTTCTGATCATGTATGCTTCAAATACTTTCCTTATCATAATAATTCTTTTTGCTCTGATATCCTGACCGGAAAATATTTGAAAATCATTTGAACAGCCTTTTTGATGTGTGAAATATTATTGAGCAGAAAATTAGTTTATGATATCAAATGAGTTTTGATTATCAATTTAAAATTGCTCATAAATCAAGCATTTAGCATCATATAACATGGTAAATAACATTGTTCTTGAAGCTTGATTAAATGTCACAGGTTTAGTGCTTCCCTTGGTAAAATAGCATACATCAAGGGGGAGCCATGTGATAATTTGAAAGGGGGAGAAATTCAATCTTCAAAGGGAGTACTCGTACTCAATCTTTAAATTTCTTTCCATTTCAATTTTAATAATGTTTGTCATCAAGGGGGAGATTGATGAGTTTGGAAAACTCCAAATTAATATTTGTGATAAACAAACATTATTAAAATATTTAATTGTAAAATTATTAATTCAATCTTCATTAATCATATGTTAATTAATAATTTTGTGATGCAGGTTTTTAAATGGGCCGGAAAACAAAATGTGATTGCAACTAAGCCCATATTTATTTTTTGATGATAGCTTCCTAATGCTTGATCCGAAACCAAACTTACCAGGAAAGCAAATGCTTTTACTGGGCCAAAGTTCAACAGCCCAATGTGTTTTATGCATGCTATGGTCCGAAAGAAAAATGAAGTTGGGCCAAAATGAAATCTATTGCTACCAAGCCCAACATTAATAAATGTTTCCATGCTTTATCTGAATCCATGAAGCAAAGAAAAAGCCTTAATGCTTCCAACGGATTCCATTTCACTCTTTGGAAGGATTTGAAATTTAATTCACTAGCATGGGAAACATGAGAGAGAAAATGTCAAAGTGATTTGATGGCAATTAATGGTAGCTTACACGCTACTACACAAAAGCATGGAGAAGTGCACCTAATTACTTTATTCATCATAACACTCATAGCCTTGCTTTTGTTTTCTCTTTCTTCTCTCTCTCTTTCTCTTTTCTTCGGTCATTAACCAGGAAACCATGGAAGCCGTGCTCATCAACAAAGAAAAAGAGGGAGTTGCATGCATCAAGACCATCAAGCTAATGATGGCAAGAAAACATACTAAAATAAAAATGAGCTGTGGCTGAGATATTCACCAAATATGGTTAGATTTGGTGAGGATATCTTGAGCTTTTCATGCTCAAAAAGGAAGGTAAAGATTTGGCCAGCAAGGTGAGATTCTTGGAGGCATGGCTTGTCTTTGATTCTGCTCAACCACCACAGGAAGTAGCTAGAGTGGCGAAGTGATGGCTAAGGCAGAGATTGAAGCAGATGAAGTCATCATCATCATGAA
>NC_029775.3:103792276-103817451 GCF_000817695.3 Arachis duranensis
TAAAGGGGTGAACAGTCATGGTTTGATTCAAGGAGTAAGGTTTGAGAGTGCAAGGCACAGAGTTCTCAGAGCTACCTAAGCTAGCAGTTCTTCTTCTCCTTCAATGTTTTCTGTTTAATTTTGTCATGTCTTGAGTCTCTTGGAAAAAGGCAAACAGTGAGGTTTGTAAGAAAAAGCCATAGAGCGAAAAAAGGCAGAGAGTGCAAAATTAAAAGAAAAAGCCATAGATGTCTTAGAGTTCCTTTGTACATCTGTGTTGTGTTTCATGATTCTGTGGGAATCCCCTTGTAAGTTGGGTTAGCACTTTACAATTTGTAATCTGGATGATTATAGTGAAATTCCATCATTGTTGTGATGGAGACTGGATGTAGACTGCACTGCACTTAGCAGCTGAACCAGGATATATCTGGGTGTAATCTTCTCTCTCTCTTCCTACTTCAATTCTGTTTTTACTGTTCAGATAAAAAATTAAAAATGTCTCGTGTCAAGTGACGAGACAAAATGAAAATGTCTCGTGGCTAGGGACGAGCTAAAAACAGAAAAGTTCCTTTTAAGTCCAGCAAATGTTAGCAAGCGAAAAAGGGGCTAAGATTCAACCCCCTTCTCTTAGCCACTGAAACCATCATCTTTCTTAGAAACGGGTGAAAATGTTTCTATCAACACCATTCTTTTGAGTAAATCTCTTAACAACAAGTCTAGTTTTATATCGTTCAATATTGTCGTTTGAGTCTCGCTTAACTTTGAAGATCCATTTACAACCAACACACTTAACACCTTCTGACAATTCAACAATATCCCAGATTCTGTTATCTTCCATAGATTTTAACTCTTTTTTATGGCATCAATTTATTTTTCTGAATCATCACTATTTATAGCTTGTAGAAATAAAACCAAATCTTTAGATATTTCAATATCTTCTTCTTGTAAATAAGTCTCATAATAGCTTGAAATACTTGACTTTTTTTTCTTTGAGATCTCTTTAATGGTACTTTTAGAGACTCATTTCTTTCTGATATTTGTGAGTTAGTTTTTTCATTGGGAGTATTATCATTCAAATTTTGTTCATCACTATTAATGTGTTAAATAATAGTTAGAACAACTCTTAAAGTAGGTATGGATAAAGGAACACTAACATGTATAGGAATATTCACTTTAATTTTCTTTAATTTCACATTTTGATGATTTTCACTCCCACTAACTTCACCATTTTTAAAGAATTTGGCATTACCAGTTTCTACAATTCTTGGACTATGGTTTGGATAATAAAAAATATACCCTTTAAACTTCTCTGGATAGCTAATAAAATAATCACTTACTGTTCGAGAATCTAATTTCTTTTCTTGTGGATTAAATATTCTTGTTTTTGCTGGACAACTCCAACATGCAAATGTTGTAAACTAGGTTTTCTATTAGTCCATAACTCAAAAGGAGTCTTTGGAACAACTTTATTAGGAATTCTATTTAGCAAATATACGGCAGTCTTTAATGCATACATCCACAAGAATTTGGGTAAAGAAGAATTACTCATCATACTTCTAACCATATCCATGAATGTTCGATTACGCATTTTTGCCACACCATTTTTTTGCGGTGTGTATGGCATTGTGTATTGTGCACATATGCTATATCTTTCTAGAAGTTTTACAAATGAACTAGGATATTGTCTTGTTTCATTATATTTTCCATAATATTCACCACCTCTATCTAATTTAACAACTTTCACCTTTTTGTCTAATTGTCTTTCAACTTTTCTTAATATAAATTTCAATAACATCAACTGCTTGAGACTTTTTTTTAAGTAAATAGATATATCTATAACGTAAAAAGTCATCAATAAAGTGATAAAATATTTTTTTCCACCGATAGATGGAGCATTAAAAGATTCGCATATATCAGTGTGTATAATTTCAAGAAGCTCACTACTTCTTGTGGCACCTTTTTTGTGTTTGTTTGTTTTATTTTTCCTTAATACAATCTACACATAAATCAAGATCAATAAAACTTAGATTTTGTAAAATCTAATTATTTACTAATCTTTCCATAGCTTTCATGCTTTCCTTGGATATGTGACCCAAGCATTTATGCCACAAGAATGCAGAACTTTCTTTAGGCATATTTGGCCTAACTATGTTATTTTGGTACTCAATAAGCAAAGATTCAGATAATTAATCAAGAGGTTTTAATCTATATAAGTAATCAATAAGAACACCATAAACAACAATATCAGAATTTTTAAATAAATTAAAACAATTATGTCCACCATTAAAATTTACAATTGTCCAACTTTAAAACAAAAATTAAATTCCTAAATATTGAAGGTACATAAAAAATTTTAGGCAAATCCAAATGAAAGCTTGTATCCAATACCAAGCGATAAGTTCTTATTCCTTCACTTGGTATTTTCACACAGTTTTCCTTATAGAGGAACATCTTACTTTGGTTTATGGTTTAGATTGTAAGAAATTCATGCATTATATTAGATACATGATTTGTAGCATTAGAATCAATCCACTAAGAATTATGAGAAATATCAATTAAATTTGATTTATAAGTACATACATATATTTTGAATATACCTTTCTTTTTGAACCATGCTTTACGTTTAGGACAATCTTTTTGAAAATATCCTTCCTTCTTGTAGAAATGATATTATTTTGCACTGGCATATGCCCTTTTTTCTTAAAATTTTTGGACTTTATCTTTAATTTCTTTTTTTATTTTCTAGCTTCTTGAAACAAATTAACAGAATAACCACCACAATTCTTAAGTCTATTTTCTTTTTATATGAGCTTTCCAATCAATTCAATAATGTCCTATTTTTCCTTCATAACATTATAATTAATTTGGAAAGTTTCGTACTCAGAAGATAGTGAATTCAGAATAAACTGCATCATAAAGGAGTCATAAACTATTATACCGAGTAACTTTAATTTTGTAGCAATAGTCATCTCAATAGAATGTTCTTGTATGCTCTTAGACCCATCAAATTTTATGGCTGTGAGCTGTGACATTAATATACTAGTGAGTGATTTATCAGCAAACGCAAGATATTATTGTACAAGAGTAGTCTTAATATTGCTTGCAGTATCAGGGGCGGAGCTTAGTTGAGACAAGGGGCCATGCCCCTAAACTTTTGTTAAAAAAATTAGTAATATTTTTTAAAAAAATAAAAAATAGTTCAATTGGCTCAAATACTTTACTATGACTTAAAATACCAAAGTTCAATTTTCATCTCTTGCTTTTATTGCACAATAGTTTTTAGTTTTAAACATTCAAACATGTTGGATTTGGATGGAACTGAATGTATTCGCATTTCGCAGCTCTTCTATTCAATAAGTAATATTCACTCTACTTTTAAGTTCAAATATAAAAAATTAGGTATTTTTTATTTATGTAATTTAATATTATTTTATATTTTACTGTTAGTTTAATTTAATTTTTTATATGATAAAAAATATTAGAATATTCAATAAGTATTGATATTATTGTATTTGTATAATTTGATAAAAAAATTCAATAAATATTATAAATTTTAATATTTATCCTTCTAACTTTTTTTTTACATATTTTACAGGATATATATTCAAATTTTTATATAAAAAATTATGAAGAATCAAAGAAGTAATGTATTTTTTAAGATGAATGCTAATATTCAAAAAGGAGAACATATAACTTTTACAATATCAACACCTGTAGATAGTTCTTCTACTTTAATGAATCACAAAAAAAGTGAGATACAACCTTCAAAAGTTCAAAGAATTGCATCTGATGAGTTTTACCTTAATTTTTTGAAACGAAACCCTAGAAAATGGCTTCAAATTTGGTAATATCACCCAAATCAGAAAGATGAGGTTAGACGAGCTTATTTTAAATGGGGGTTTATATGAAAAGCATCTTGACAATTATCTTCTATCTGACCCCCCCAAAATTTGTTTCAAGCTCCGCCACTGGCAGTAGTCATTCGCATAAATATAAGGCTTAATTTGTTCCATACTTCTCATCATTAGTGACTCTGGATTTCTTCTAAAAGTGACAAGTCAAGAACCAAACGACCTAAATAGAACTTCAATTGCTCACTCCATTCAGAGAAGTTTAAGCCATTAAACATAATAATAGATAAAGCTTGCGAATAAATTGAAATATCTATAATTTAATCATACAATGCTCATATTAATTTTAATTTTATCATCTACTCGGATTACAGAACAGACAATATATATATTTGACTCAAGAATAATAAATTTTCTTTTGTTAGTAATATAAAACATTTTTCTTTGGGTAAATCTAATTCTAAAATTAATTCAGACATTATTAACTATACTAGCATTTTACATTATAACTTGGTCACTTTGATGTACACAAGTAATAAATAATCAAAAATAAACTTAATACTATAAATAAAATATTTATAGATTTTCATAAAACTAGAGTACATTATCTACTCAAAATAAATTCATAGTTATCATCAATACTAAACATGAACTCAAGATTAAATTCATACATAAGTATAATTTATGGCCAAATAAAAAATTTTAAAAGAAAACATGTAGAACATATATGACCAGAAATATCTAATTTTGACGGCATGAAAATTTAAAATTCACTTAATTAAAATCCTACTATAAATAATTAATCAAAAAATACCATGGACATCATAATTAGATTAGAGAAAACTATATACTTTTAAAATACTTGACTCTGATAGTACGTGTAAACTTAGTTTAAGTGAAACATTAATTAAAATCTTAAAAGTTATAATTTTCATACCTAGATTGATTTTTTTTCTTTTTTCTTTTTTCGAACGTTCATTAGGATGATATTTTTATTTTGTATTTTTTAATACTTCCATCAAATATTAGCATTAACGATGAAATTAAATCATTAATAATTTATAAATAACTATAACTAGGCAACAATAGAAATTTAAATTACAATAAATTTCTAACAACTTGTTATCAAAAACTATTATTTATATACTCAAAATTACATGTTGATCTTATAAAAAATATTTATATTCGATTCAATTCGATTCACGTATATTACTAGAAATATTTATTACAAGATAAAACAAAATAAATTTTCTCTTTGTATAGTATTAATCACTCCATTATATTATTTTTCACGACAGCATTAACCTCTATATTAGATCTTACAAGATTTCTTTGTAATAAAAAGAACTTCAAAAAATAAATTTTCAAAAAAAATCCCAAAATATATATACGATACTTGCCAAAATAGTTAATAGATAATAAAATTTAAGAGTTGTTTATCAATTTTATTCATAATTAGATTATTCCACAAATATCTTACATCTTTTGAAAGAATTTTTGTCATTTTGTGGATAACTAACCCCTCGAGCTCAGAACAATGTCAGAAGTTTATTGATTTTCAAGGTTAAGTTAGACACCCCTTTTGATTATTTTTTTTTTTCTTATGACCTACGTAATATAGTTTGGCCCAAATATTGCTTTTGAACACATCCAAGATATTCAACAAGCATACAATAATTTCTCGCAATTATATCTATAAAGTCCAAATAAACAAGAGATGGCAGATATATAGAGACCAACACATGCATTCAAATTTTGATAACATATATGTGTAACTCCATTATCTCTCAACCATCATAATGACCCATTGAAATTTTATTATACACCATCATATATATTATATATAAATTGGTTCCTATCTCGGAAGAAAGGTACTTTCAGATATCTCATTAACAGAGAAAGAACTTGAAGACTCGCCAGCAATTGTTTTTGTTGGATCCATTTTAGCATGCAAGAAAAATGCTGGTTCTCGTGGAGAAGGCAATTCAAGTGAGATATTACTAAGATATGACACAATTGTTGATATTGTAGGTCTTTCATCTGGATTTTCTTGAACACACAATAAACCAATCTGAATGCACCTTATAACTTCAGATTCAGAACAATTTTCTTTCATTTTTGGGTCCAATACGGATAACGGTGTTTGGTTGCAAAATTGTCTCCATACCTGTAACCAATTTATCAACTTAATAGAATTATTAAAGTAAAGTATATTTTTTGTGTTTTCTTTTTTAAAAATATTCTAATGTTTAATTTCATTCAATTTTGTCTCTAATGTTTTCGATTCATTTAATTTTGTTTCTAACATTTAGAATTTGTGTCAAGTTATTTTTGAATGTTTTTTATTTTGTCCCTAATATTTTAGATAGAATTAACTTCCAAAAGTAATTTTAGCATAAACAAAAAATATTGAGAACAAAATTGAATGATATTAAATATTAAAAATTTTTTTAAAAAAATTATAAAGGTTACAAACAAAAAACATATTTTTTATAGACTTGCATAAAGGGAACAAGGTTGTGTTACGTTGAAGAATTTATATATTAGATTATTTCACTTACTAAACTTAGAAGACCTTCTGCAATACGATACAATTCATTGGAACCTACATTCTTTTTTCCTGTAATAATTTCGAGAATCATGACTCCAAAACTGAAAATATCTGACTTTTCAGAAAATTTTCCTTGCATTGCGTATTCAGGAGACATATAACCCCTATAAAATAAGAAAGAATGTATCATGCCCATGCCATGGTTAAACTTCCCATGTATAAGTTACATATAGGAAAGTATAGAAAGATGACTTACAGTGTTCCAACAACTCTAGATGCAGATCCTTGTTGTTGATCTATGATTCGAGCAAGACCAAAGTCTGAAATTTTAGAATTCATATTTTCATCTAGCAATATATTACTAGGTTTAAGATCACGATGAATAACTTTGAGACGAGAATATTCATGTAAGTAAAGAATTCCTTGAGCAATTCCATCTATAATATTGTAGCGTTCAGACCAACTTAACAACTTCTCAGAATGAGGATCTACAAAATTTTTAGTGAATATATATTAATACATATTAGACAACTAGATACTTCAAATATAGTTCAAAATATATAATGCAAATTAATCACAAAAATAGAAAGTTAAATGACTAAAGAGAAGTTTAAGAGGGGAAAAGCAACAAACCGAACAGAAAGTAATCCAAGCTCTTGTTTGGAACATATTCATAGATAAGTATCTTCTCTTGTCCTTCAAGACAGAATCCTAAAAATGCCACTAGATTTTTATGTTGAAGTTTGGCTATTAATAAAACCTCGTTTTTGAATTCAGTAGCACCTTGGGTAGAACTTTTTGAAAGTCTCTTTACAGCTATATGTCGTCCATCAGGAAGAACACCCTAAAATATATAAAAAAGAATATTAAAAGTAATTGAAAGAAATAGATTTTCTCTTTTTTATTTTCTCTCCTACCTTGTAAACTTGTCCAAATCCACCTTTGCCAATCTCATTCTCTTGTGAAAAGTGATTTGTTGCCGCTTCAATTATAGACAAATTGAATTGCAAGCCCCCTATAGTGTTACTTTCATGGCCAACTAGACAAAACAAATTATTAACATTTTAAATCCAATAACTTTGCAAATTTCTCTAAGCTTACAAATAAATTGTAAACTAACAATTATATTGAATTTTTCATTTTCCACAAGATACTTACAATTTTTTCTGAGGATGGTCTTATTGTAACTTTTTCTTGCTCTTTTCCGAAACAAATAGCAACAAAAAGAGAGGAGTAACACCAAAGCAACAACGGGGACAACAATAATCAAGATAACTGCTCGTGATCGACCAGTTTTCACTACAATACAAAAATTATTATTCATAACATATATAAATCATATTCATATATGTTTTAAAGTTAATAAAAGAAAAAATAAATGAGGGCATCAACATAATTTTATTTTTTATTTTCACTTTCTATTTTTATTTTTTCTTTTATAAAATTCAAAAAAAATAAAAAATATTAAAAATAAAAATAGAAAATAAAAATACAAATAAATGGCACCCTTAATTTATCTTTTGAACTCCGCCTCGATTGTGAGGACATCAACTTAAAGGCGAGTACTCTTGTGTCGAAAGTAAATATTTTCTATACGTATAGAAACACATGTCGTTATTAGAAGAACGTTGGGTGCTATGCAGGAATATTAATAGAGACAAATTCTGCACTATTGGTCTTATAAAATTTGGGGAATGAATTTTCTTAATTTTTTTTATAATTGATTAGGAGAATAAATTTATTATTAATTTTGTAAGTGAGATTAAAAATAAATATAAAAAAATAATAAAAAATAAAAAATTATATTTTATACTCTCAATTTTTTTTAACAATTGAAAAGATCCATTCTCCAAAGTAGGTCCTAATTAAAAGGTACTTTATGTTAAAAGTTGCTGACTGTTGAGTCAAATTAATTAGGACATTAATTAACGATTATTTTTCATTCTTTTTTATCTTTTTCTTTTTCTGTGATGGTGTGGATATTTTAAAAAAAAATGTTGATGTCGTGGAGCCTCAATTCCCAATTGGGCAAGGTCATCTATGATCCATCAAAGATTTACATAGTTTTCAAGGCCTAAGAAACAAAATTCATTATTCACTACCGCATCTCCCTTTAATAACTTCCTATTAAAGATTTAATTTAATATAGTTTAGTTAGTGTGTGTTTGAATTAAAGTTTATAAATAGGAGTTTATATAAAATTAATTTTATAAATTTGATTTGGATAAAAAATAAATTTATGTTAACATGATTTATGTTTGGTAATTTTTATATCAAAATAGATTATAATAAAATAAATATTATTTAGATTACACTATTCAAAATTATTTTTAGATAAAAAATTATTAAAAAAGACATTAATTTAAATAATTTTTTATATTATTCTATCATTTTAATTTAAATATTTGTATAGATTTTATTAATTAATTTTATAATAAAATTAATATTTATTTATTAAATTAAAAATAATATATAAAAATTGATAAAATATATTTTATATTAAAAATAGAAAAATATATGAATAAACTAATAGTTTAATATGTTAATGTAAATAAATATTAAATTAAAAGATAAAACGTCAATAAAATACATAAAAAATATCTTATACATAGCCAAATAACAATAAGTAAAAAATTAAATGAACAAAGTCAAATAAAAATAAAAAAGACTTCCTAAAAGATAAACATAAAGAATAGTATAATAAATGATAAAAAAAGTTTATATGAACTAAGAATTAATAAAAACAATAATATACATAAGAAATGAGAACTCTAAAAAAATAATATAAAAAATACAATAAAATAAAAAAATAAAAGGTTAAAAGAGAATAATACAAATTTTATAATGTCAAATAAAAAATATTTTTTAAATATTTTTAGTATTTTTTAATTTAAAATTATTTTGGATTATAAATTTTTATTATTTACGATTTTATTGTTATTTATGGTTAATTTTTTATTTACTTTATCCTTTTTAATAGAATTATAATTCCTATTATATAAAATCTCAATAATAAACATAATATATAAAAATTACAAGCTAATATAGATGATTAATTGTATTGTTTTATAGAAAAAATAAAAGATAGAATTAGTAAAAAAGAAATAATTTTTTTCGCTTAATTTTTCAAAGATAACAAGCTAACATGAATGTGAACATAAAAATTATAATTTTAGTTTAACATAAATTAATTAATTTTTATTTGTCAATTTTTCAGTTAACTAATATCCAACCCAAATTAAATTGATCTCATTCTTAAAATCTCTATTACGCACGCAACCTCTTAAAATTAATGAAATGAATAGTAAATTAATATGTCATATTATTATTATTATTATTATTATTATTATTAGAAAAATATTACGGTCATATTATTCTGGTCATATGACTATGTGTTATAATTAGAAAAATATATAAAAATATGAAATTAAAATTAAAATTGGGTTTTCCATCAAGCTTAAAGACACGTTCATCATAATTAACTTTTACAAAAAAATATAAGACTAATAAATTCATATTTTATGATGATTTTTGAAATGAAAAAAAATAAAATTTATCAATTTAATTTGTACATATTCTTCGTAAATGCATACTTTTGTGAATTTTTTGTAATTATGCTTAATTGTTAAAAACATGTTTTTTAGGTCTTTAAATGTTTGATATGTTTGTTTAAGTTGTTTAAGGTTTAGAAGATAAAGATGGCTTGAAAAAATAGAAGAAAAGCATGTAGAAGTGAAGATTTCGCGAAAAAAAGAAGAAGGAAGCAATTCTATCTTATACCCACGTACTAGTGAAAAATTCTGCACATGTGCGTGTGCACCCACATGTGTGCGCGCACCTTGATCGCATGCCTCATTTAAAATAGCACATGATTTACAATTTGGAAACCATATTTGAAGCAATTTATGAAGGGACATAGAACATCATACACTCATTTTTCTTTGTTTTTTTTTACGGTTTTAGAATCTTGAATTTTCGAAAGAGAAGTTCTAACTTCTCTCTAGAATTCAAGGGTTCTTTATACATTTTTCTCTTGTTTTTAGGTTTTAGTTTGTCTAATTGTAGTTCTTAATTTATGATTTCTTATTTTGCTGCTCTAGTGTTTTAGAATTTCTTATTACTTCTTCTATTTTGCTATTTTATGTCCTTAAATCCTGGTTGAATTTTCATTTTCATTTAATAAATTTGATGTTTTATGTTTTATTATTGAACTCTGCTAGAAAGACAATGAGGAATCTTGACAATGTGTACGGATTCTGAATTTGGCCCAATATAAGAAAAAAAAGAAAGAAATCCAACCAGTTATTTTAAAAAATTAACCATCCCAACCCTAATTTACCAAAGAAATTTATCCAAACACCCTCTTCCCCCTCCCCCTCCCCTCCCAAACCATCTGCTACCCCATCCTCATCAATCATCCCACCTCTTCGGCATTAGAAGCTCTCTCACCGGCCATCAAACAACCATCCACGTAAATATTAAAATAATCATCCGATTACCTAATGAAATGACCATCCAACATTTGTTAATTATATATACTTAAACTGAATCAAACAAAATAATCATCCAATTAAGAATTAAAATAACCATCTACATACCTAGTAAATTGAACATCCAGCATCTAAATTTGTCCGTTAATGTATATACCTTGGCCGAAAACCTCTGCAACACCACGAAACAAAGCACTCGTCTTCTTGATATCTTCAATCCGATGCACCACATCCACCGGAGGCAACCCACCGAACCCCAAATCACCATACACGTGGCACCATCCCCACTCGCTGTATGTCACGGATGAAGACGCTAGGACGGTGAAACCCGTCGACTATCGGCGGTTGCACGACTGCCGCATTGGTGGGCTGCGCAATGGATGCAACGTGCGTGAAGGAGGTGTCTTCATCGGATGTTCTCGGACAGCTGGACGACATCGGGTTGCGTTCTGGACAGCGGACGATGGTGATCTTCTCGGCGTCAATGCGAAAAGAGTGGAAGAGACTGCTGGAGCTGCTTAGGCGAATGATGCAAACTGCGCGACGGTGCTGCTCGGGCGTTCGCAGTGCGCACGACAGCGTCAGCCGAAGCTATGGTTGACGGCGGCTGCTGTCGGTAGCGGCACGACATCGGTGAGACAAGAAGACACTGGGCGAGAAGGAAGTCACATCACATGGGGGAGAAGGAGACCGTTTTTGCGGTGTACGTAAATGTTGCAAATCCTTATTTACTTTGAATTTCAAATTGGAAATTATTAAAAATTAATTAACTTAATTATCATTTGATGTTAATTTTAATTTTATCCCTATGGTACACATTGTACACTAAATTCATTGTCTTCCCATATTTTCTCTTTATTATTGCTTAATTGAGATGTTATTATTATTTCTTGAATTGTGTAGTTGTAGATTTTACTAATTCTTACGATTTATGAAGTTTTATGTTTATGCACTCTAGGCATTTGATAAAATGCTTAACTTAGTTATAGAATAGATTTTATATTCTTGGCTTAAGTTGGAAACTTAGGTGAACTTGAGTCATTAATATCCAAGTTAAGTGATAATCCACAGATATTAATTAATCTTGTTTTCGCTAAAATTAATCTTTTACTAATTCAATTAATAAGCTAGTTAGGACTTGTGGATTAACATTAATTAAGTCTAATTGACTTTTCTTTGGGTTTGTTCTTTGTAATTAATTATTATGTTGTGGTTAGTGACAAGGATAGTAATCCTATACCCTCAATTATTTTAATTGTCCTTAGTCTTATCGCTTTGCTATTTAATCCTTGCTTGCTCTTTTAATTTCTTATTATTTAAATTTTCATCAATTGCTATTAAATTTCCGATTTTTTCATAGCCAATAATAATACACTCGATTGTGATTCCTAAGGAGAAGACCTAAAATTAAACTCCTAGTTATTGATTTGAAATTGTGGCATCTTTTGCTAAATTTTGAAAAGTGTTAAATTTCAGTTTAGAGTTACAACGAATCTTAAGTTTTAAACTTATGAATTTTCTAAACCATGGTAGGCATTAAATCTAAAGATACATTTCTTGTGTAATTGCATTCATTTAATAGATCTTAGGTTGCATTTGTTTCATAGGACTGGAACTAGGGAATTAGGACTGAGTATTGTGTTTAGTGGTTAGAGACTAGAATTAAAATTTCAGTTTCGAGATACAAAATTTCAGTCCATTCATTACTTTCAGAAAGTGAGACATAAGGGATTAAAATTTCTAAAGACGAAAACTGAAACTTTAATAATATTTCTTTTTAAAAATATTTTTATTTAACTTTTTAAATTTTAAATATATTCTTCAATATTTATATTTATCTTAAACTAAACATAATACTAAGATATAATCCAATCTTATACACTTTATATCAAATACAATACAAAATTTTTGTCTTTTAATATCTGCCTCTCGGTCTCAATCTCTCTTCTAAACATAACATGAATAATCATTAACCGAATAAAGACCAATCTCTAATAGTTACCTAGTCATATTATTTTGAAAACTACTCTATTTTTAATATTAAAAATAATAGATGAATAAAGTATTTTTATAATAAAGTTTAATCATTTTTTGTTTTTTTAATTAATTTTTATCGTGTTAATAAATGATTAAACCAATTTAATTAAAATTAATTATTAAAATAATTTGATCATATAACATTATTGTTTAATATTTATTTATGAAGTACAAAAATTTCGTTCTGTTATTATGTTCATATATATCTAATATGAAGGACTGACAATGGATAATGTAAGATAGAATTTGGACTCTATCCTAACTTTATTTTATCCTACCTGTGGATTAAGAATCTCTCAACTCTAATCCTACTCGCGTCCTAAAATTCTAAATCCTACCTTATTCTACCCTATCCTACCTTACTCGTAGAAATATCAAAATTTTCAAAGTAAATATAAAATTAAATCATTTTAAATTTCATACATATTAATAAAATAAAATATAAAAAATTAACACTCTAAATTACTAAATTAACTAACTAGGTTAGTAATTGTTCATTTATTGTAAATCATTACATGAGAAATGTTGTGGATTAACGGGATTCAACTCTCATCTTCTTCACTATATATTTAATTTTTATAAAAATATGTATTAAAAACACGCTTAAATACCATTAAATAAAGATATATTGATCTCTCAATTCCCCGGCAACGGCGCCAATGTTCTGGCGCTTACCTAGAACCGGACGGTGGTTGGGCTTGTTTGTGAGGCCCAAGCGCTAGAGGAGGGTGGTCTCCGACTTGGTTTACGTCTGGGAGCCTCCTTCAGACTTGTGTGTGAGAGAGAATGGGGGGTGGTACCTGCAAAGACACTCCGATGCCTAAGTCAACATGGAGTTAAGCAGGTTTAGAATGTATTGGGCTTAGAGATACCTGAGGGATGTCAGCGTATTTATAGTGGCGAACCCATAATCACCATTGGAGTAGTTTCGCCTTTTAAGGGGAATAACCGTCCCTTTATCTTAGGGAAGTTGAGATATGGCTCCTGGAAGTGGTTAGAGAGATTTTAGGGGCAGTTATCCTCTTGAGTGGGGGTTTATCTGCCAGCTAATTCCTCGTTCCCGACTTCTTTAGAGCAAGTCGTGGTAGGCACCGACTTCGTAGATTGAAGGTCGGTGTAGGGTGAGGCTCAATCCTTTGGATTGGGCCTTTCGTTGGGTCCTGGGCCTTATCATTGGGTCAGGGTATGAACGGTGCCCCTACTCGAGCCCAATTTCTTTTAAGATTTGGGTTCGAGTATTCTACTCGGGGTCGTAGCCGACCTAGGAGGGAACCGACGTGATCATTAGAAGCCGACGTGACTTTTCGTCGCTTTTGATTTTCACAGTTACGTCTAATCAAACGTCGCGTCCGTTAGAGATTCGCGTAGGGATTGATTACCTTGGTAACGGTGCACTCATTAATGACCGCTTCTGTTTTTACCATTATGCCCCTAACATGTTTATAAATACTTTCCCTCTCTTTCATTGTTTCGTTTCTGTGATTTTTTGAATTTTTTCTTCTTCTCATCCGTTCGTGGGGGCATTCTTTGTTTGAAGGCTTTCATCTTCCTCTACCTTATTTCCAGATAAAGGTTAGTCTTTTCTTCTCTTCTCTTTTTACAACGTGCTTTCTGTTTGCATGCTTTTATATTTTAGAGAGAGAGAAGTTGATTCGTAGGCTTCTGTTTGATTCCGTACCCCCCTTTAGAGACCATGTTTTTTATTTTCTTTTCTTTTTCCTTTGTAGGTTTCACTAATCCTTTTTAGGAAAAGAAATGTCTTCCGTAGAAATTCTTGCTCAGTGGGTCGATGTCACAGTCTTAGGGGAAGAACCTTGGGTTGACACTGATTTTATTACTGATCTTCGCACTCGTCACCGGCTTTGTACCTCTGATGAGGATGAGCCAAAGTATGAACTGCTTGTCCCGGGTTCAGAAGATCGGGTTTGCTTCGAGAGGGCTTCGGAGGCAGTCCCTCATTTCTTTTATATGTATGAGAGCATGATCACCCGCCTGGGTATTTTTCTTCCTTTCTCTGATTTTGAGATTGCTGTTTTACGTCACTGTCGCGTTGCACCTACCCAGCTTCATCCCAATTCCTGGAGTTTTCTGAAAACTTATCAGTTTGTCAGCCATGCCTTAGACTTTCCGACTTCTTTGAGGATTTTCTTTTTTCTTTTCCACATGATCAAGCCCTTCAGTGGGCAAAATAACAAGCAGCAGTGGGTGTCCTTCCGAACTATACAAGGTCAGAGGGTCTTCACCATTTTTGATGAATCCTTCCATGACTTTAAAAATTACTTTTTCAAAGTTCAAGACGTAGAGGGTCACCACCCCTTTTTCTTGGATGAGAATTCTTCTCCTCGCTTTCCTCTGTACTGGTTAGAGGCCTCCCCCTGTGAGAAATATGGTTTGGACGACCTGAATGAGGTGGAGGCGGCCATTGTGGGGTTCCTCCGAGAAGTGTGGGGGAGGGCCCCATATTTGGATACCAAAAAATTTCTCCAGGAGTCGCCGACCTTTGTCCAGACACAGCTAGGTAGCTTTTTTTTATTTATCTACTTTATTTCCGACTTGTTTTTACTGACTTGTTTCGTTGACTTTTTGGCTACTAATTGTTTTCTTATAGAGATGGCGAAGAAGAATTCCAGTGAGTCTTACTAGAGAGTCCAGGAGGCCAAGGCGAGATCTCGCGCCAGGACCGGCGGTGCCAGGGTAACTAGCTCCTCAAAATTTGGGGACCCCTTTTCGACCTATCGTTATTTCCTCCTCGGCTTCTTCTCAGTCGCCCCCTCCCCCCCGACCTTCTCCTGAGCCAGAGAAAAAGAAGCGTAAGACTTTAGAGTCTAGCTCTTCTTTTGAATGTGAGGCTAAGGTGGATGCTCCTGCGTTTATCCGAAAATACATCTATCCTTATACCCGTATAGATATGGATGATGTTTTTATCCGGAACCACCTCACTATTCTAGCTCAGGAGAGTGTCAGGGCGGTGGCGGTGTGCACCAAGTTTCTTGATATTTTTTAGAAGACTCCTCTTAGCTCTCTGGGTTCAACCTCGAGGGTTGAAGAGTTGGAGGAAAGGATTCTCATATATCAGAAACAGGAGAAGGAGTTGAAGGAGGAGGTCGCTAAATTGAAGGAGGAGAGGGATGGCCTTCGAGAGAAGGAGAGCAAGTTACAAGCCCAATGCAATATGGAGTAGGGCTTGAGGAAAAAGGCGCAGGAGAGTTATTCGAGCTTGTTCAAGGACCTCGTGGAGGTGAGGAAGGACTTGTTGAATTCTCGGAATGCTTACGCCGAGTTGGAGGACTCTATTGCTGAAGGAGCCGAGGAGGCCTGGAGGATTTTTAAGGAGCAGGTCGGAGTCCTTGCTCCCGACCTGGATCTCTCTCCTTTGGATCCTGACAAGGTCGTCATTGATGGTGCCATAGTTTCTCCTCCTGCTCCCGAGGTTGTCTCTGAGTCAGATTTGAAAAATCGGGGGCAGAGAATCATTGAGTCCCCTCCTCTTTCGAAGGATGCTCCGAGTTCCTCAAGGTCTCACAGAACCTCCTCTCCGTCTCCTATGGATACTTCTCTCCCTGGACCTGATGGCGCTCCGTCTGCTCTTCCCGACTCTGGTGGTGATCCGACTACTCCCTTCGGTTCTGGTGGTGATGTTCTCTAAAAAATTTATTGGCTATATGGGGGCCCGGCCTGTGGGTCTCCCCTTTTTTAAACTCTTTTTCATGTTGTGGTGGTTGTTCCCTGACATTTCTCTTGGCCTTTTAAGGCCATAAACAAAATATTTATAAATACCCTTTTTGAATAAGGGTTTTAAGTTAACGAAAGAATACCCTTTTTTGGATAAGGGTTAAGTTACCTTTTGCGTGCATGCTTTTTAGCTTTTTGAGAAACCCTTTTGATCTTTTTGAAAACCTTTTTTGGGGCCGTCTGTCCTTTTCTTTTTCTCTAAGGACTTAGGACAGTCTTTAGCTTTGACATTTTTGATAGGTTTTTCAATCTCTTTTTGGTATTCCTTATACTCAATTTCAGAATTTATTGAGTTCATATGACTTAGGTTACTTTTGTGATGCGTTTTCTTTGATGCTCGGTTCTTCATTTCGACTTATGAGTCGGAATGTTTCCGAGTTCTTCGTGATCAACCTTTATAACCTCTTTACACCGACTTGTACTTCGTCGTTTTATCCTGACGACCATCTAGATTGGTTCATGAGATTTTCACGCTTTGTCGAGCTTAAGTCGGCGCGTTTCGTAGAAAGAAAGAAAAAAACGAGAAGGAATTTATAAGAGATGTTGTAAAAGATCTTTATTTATTTGGGAAGGTACTTTACTGCTACTAAGGGCCTTTGATAGTCTATTTTCCCTTAGCCTCTACCGTGATGCCTCGTTAAAAACCCTTCTTCGGAAAAAACCATTTGATTTTTGGGAAAAAATCGTGAAGTTGGGAAAAGAGTACATTAGGAAGTAGAGTTTGCTTTTAACTATAGTACCTTTTCAAGTTACAAGCATGCCACGACCTTGGTAACTCAGTACCGTTTAGGTCGGTCACCTTATAATAACCTTTTCCTAAGACCTCATTAACTTTGTATGGTCCCTTCCAATTAGTAGCGAGTTTTCCTTCCCCCGATTTGTTGACTCCAATGTCGTTTCTGATCAAGACCAAGTCGTTTGGGGTGAAGCTTCTTCGAATGACTTTTTTGTTGTACCTGGTAGTCATCCTTTGTTTCAACGCTGCTTCTCTTATCTGGGCTTGTTCTCGGACTTCGGGGAGCAGTTCAAGCTCCTCTTTGTGACCCTGTATGTTTCTGATCTCATCGTGGAGAATCACCCTTGGACTTTGTTCGCTGATTTCTATTGTATCATGGCTTCTACGCCGTAGACGAGTCGGAAGGGCGTTTCTCCAGTGGCAGATTGTGGCGTCGTCCGGTAAGCCCATAACACTTGTGGGAGCTCCTCAGCCCAGGCTCCTTTTGTATCTTGTAGTCTTTTCTTTATTCCTGCCAGTATGACTTTGTTGGCTGCCTCGGCTTGTCTATTTGCTTGTGGATGTTCCACCGAGGTGAACTGGTGTTTGATCTTCATACTGGCCACCAGGCTTCTGAAGGTAGAGTCGGTGAACTGGGTTCCATTATCTGTGGTAATGGAATATGGTATCCCATACCTTGTGATGATATTTTTGTAGAGGAACCTCCGACTTCTCTGGGTTGTGATGGTGGCTAATGGTTCTGCTTCTATCCACTTTGTGAAGTAGTCTATTCCCACAATCAAGTATTTGACTTGTCCTGGGGCCTGGGGAAAAGGACCTAACAGATCCATCCCCCATTTTGCAAAGGGCCATGGAGAAGTTATACTGATTAGCTCCTCGGTGGGAGCCACGTGGAAATTTCCGTGCATTTGGCATGGTTGGCACTTTTTCACAAATTCTGTGACATTTTTCTGCAAGGTCGGCCAGTAGAATCCAACTCGGATTACTTTCCTAGCTAGCGACCTGGCTCCGAGATGGTTTCCGCAGATCCCATTATGAACCTCCTCTAGTACTTCAGTGGTCCTTGAGGTCGGTACGCACTTCAACAATGGCGTTGATATTCCTCTTTTATAAAGGATATTTTTCACCAGAGTGTAATGTTGTGCTTCCCTCCAGATTTTCTTAATCTCTTTTCCCTCTTTGGGGAGGATGTCGAATTTTAGGTATTCGACCAAGGGATTCATCCATCCGAGGTTTAGCCCAGTTACCTCTAGGACATCTCGTTTGTCCTCTACTTTTACCACAGAGGATTCTTGGAGAGTTTCCTGGATCAACCTTCTATTATTCCCTCCTGGCTGGGTACTTGCTAACTTGGATAGAGCGTCTGCTCTGCTATTGATATCCCGGGTTATGTGCTTAACCACGGTTTCTGCAAAGTGTCCGAGGTGCTCCAGAGTTCTTTCCAAGTATCTTTTTATGTTCGGGTCTTTAGCCTGATACTCTCCATTTATCTAGGAGGTCACCACTTGAGAGTCACTGTATATCATCACTTTTGTTGCACCGACTTCTTCTGCCAGCTTCAATCCTGCAATCAGGACTTCATATTCTGCCTGATTATTTGAAGCTGGGAATTCAAATTTGAGGGATACCTCTATTTGGGTTCCCTTTTCTTCGGCCAGTATTATGCCTGCACCGCTTCCTGTCTTGTTTGAGGATCCATCTACGTAAAGTTCCCATGCAGTTGGCTTCTCTTGATATCCCGCGTATTCTGCTATGAAGTCGGTGAGGCATTGAGCTTTGATTGCTGTCCGAGTTTCATACTTTAAGTCAGACTCGGAGAGCTCTATTGTCCATTGAACCATTCTCCCTGCAACATCCGTCTTTTGGAGGATTTGCTTCATGGGTTAGTTCATTCGGACTCTTATCGTATGAGCTTGAAAGTAAGGTCGTAACCTCCGTGAGGCTATTACTAAGGAGTAAGCAAATTTCTCTAATTTGTGGTACCTTAGTTCGAGGCCTTGTAGAACTTTGCTGATGAAGTATACTGGATGTTGTCCAACCTTGTCCTCCCTTATCAGGGCTGATGCAACAGCTTTGTCTACTACGGACAGATATAGGACGAGATCTTCCCCAACTAGAGGTCGGGTCAGGATTGGAGGTTGGCTCAAGAACCTTTTGAACTCCTGGAACGCTCTCTCGCATTCTGGAGTCCATTCAAACTGGCTTCCCTTTCTTAATAAAGAGAACAGTGGAAGGGATTTTAATGCTGATCCTGCCAAGAACCTGGAGAGGGCTGCAAGTCGGTCATTTAGTTGTTGAACCTCCCTTAAGCAAGTCGGGCTCTTCATTTCCAGTATAGCTTGACACTTATCGGGATCGGCTTCAATCCGTCTTTGTGTCAGCATAAACCCTAGGAATTTTCTGGCCTCCACTGCGAAGGTACACTTTGCGGGATTTAGCCTCATCCCGTGCAACCTTATGGTGTCGAAGACTTGCAAGAGGTCCGTCAAGAGATCAGCTTCTTCCTTAGTTTTCACTAGCATGTCGTCTACGTAGACTTCCATTAAGCTCCCGAGGTGGGGGGCGAACACATTGTTCATCAGCCTTTGGTATGTGGCCCTTGCATTTTTTAGTCCAAATGGCATGACCACGTAGCAGAAATTTGCTCGGAGCGTGATGAACGATGTTTTCTCTTGGTCTGGTTCATACATAGGGATTTGATTATATTCCGAGTAGGCATCCATGAATGACAAGTATTGATACCCCGAGCTAGAGTCTACTAGAGTATCAATACTTGAGAGTGGATAAAGGTCCTTGAGACACGCCTTATTTAAGTCGGTGTAATCGACACACATCCTCCATTGGCCGTTTGGCTTCTTGACTAGCACTACATTTGCTAGCCATTTGGATATTTAACTTCTCTGATGAAGCCGGCTTCTAGGAGTGCCTGTATTTGCTCCTCCACCACAAGGGCTCGTTCTGGGCCGAGCTTGCGCCTTTGCTGTTGTACAGGTCAGGATCCTGGATACACCGAGAGCTTGTGGGACATAAGCTCGGGATCTATCCCAGGCATGTCGGAGGCTTTCCAGGCAAAGAGGTCAGAATTGTCTCTTAGGAGCTTAGTTAACCCTTGCTTCAGGGTTTCCCCTAGGTTGGCTCCTATGTTGGTATTTTTTCCCTCCTCTTTGCCGACCTGTATTTCCTCGGTTTTTCCTCCTGGCTGTGGTCGCAACTCTTCTTTGGCCCTTGCACCGCCGAGCTCTATGGTGTGAACCTCTTTGCTTTTTTCTCTCAAGTTCAAGCTATCATTGTAGCACTTTTTTGCCAATTTCTGGTCTCCCCGCACCGTTGCTACCCCGGCTATTGTCAGAAATTTCATGCAGAGATGGGGGTGGATACCACCGCTCCGAGTCGATTCAGGGTAGCTCTTCCGATTAGGGCATTATATGCTGACCCTACGTCGATGACTATGAAGTCTATACTCAGAGTTTTGGATTTTTCCCACTTTCCAAAGGTAGTATGAATGGGTAAAAATCCCAGTGGCTTTATTGGCGTGTCGCCTAGCCCGTATAAGGTGTCGGGGTAGGCTCTTAGCTCCCTCTCGTCCAACCCTAGCTTGTCAAACGCGAGTTTGAAAAGGATGTCCGCCGAGCTTCCTTGATCTACTAGAGTTCTGTGGAGATGGGCATTGGCCAGGATCATGGTTATCACCACTGGATCGTCATGTTCAGGGATTACTCCTTGCCCATCCTCCTTTGTAAATGAGATGGCAGGAAGGTCGGGCGATTCACTCCCGACCTGGTAGACTCGCTTGAGGTGTCTCTTGCGAGAGGACTTGGTGAGTCCCCCTCCCGCGAATCCACCTGAGATCATATGTATATGTCTCTTTCAGAGTCTGCGGTGGTGGGTCTCTTCTATCTGTGTCATCTCGCTTTCTCTTCCCATGATTGTCCGACCTTTTCATGAGATATCTATCAAGTCGGCCTTCTCTGGCCAGCTTTTCTATCACATTCTTGAGGTCATAACAGTCGTTCGTTGAGTGACCATATATTTTATGGTACTCGCAGTAATCGCTGCGACTCCCCCTTTTTTATTTTTAATGGGCCTAGGAGGCGGCAGCCTTTCATTATTGCAAATTTCTCTGTATACATCCACTATAGAAACCTTTAGAGGAGTATAAGAGTGATATTTCCTGAGTCTGTCGAGACCAAGGTCTTCTTTCTTCTTGGGCTCCCTCTCCCTTTCTTTTATCGAGGGAGTGTGCCCAGATTGCCAACTCGACTCTCTCAGTCTGGCATTTTCCTCCATGTTGATGTACTTTTCCGCTCTCTCCTGTACATCATTCAAAGAGGTCGGGTGTCTTTTTGATATGGACTGTGAGAAGGGTCATTCCCTAAGTCCATTTACTAACCCCATGATAACTGCCTCTGTGGGCAGATCTTGAATTTTCAAACACGCTTTGTTGAACCTTTCCATGTAATCACGCAGAGGTTCCCCGACCTCCTGTTTAACTCCCAGGAGGCTCGGTACGTGTTTTACCTTATCCTTCTGGATGGAGAATCGCATCAGGAATTCTCTTGAGAGGTCCTCAAAGCTGGTAACCGACCTTGGAGGGAGGCTATCGAACCACTTCATCGCCACTTTTGACAGGGTGGTCAGAAAAGCCTTGCAACATGTTGCATCAGAAGCATCAGCCAGATACATCCGACTTTTGAAGTTGCTTAAATGATGCTTTGGGTCTGTGGTTCCGTCATAGAGGTTTATCTCAGGGCTTTTGAAGCTTCTTGGAACCTTCGCCCTCATTATGTCCTCGTTGAACGGGTCTTCTCCTCCCAAGGGCGACTCTTCTCGGTTGCCACAGGAGTCTCGGGCTTTAAGGGAGGATTCAAGCTTTGTGAGTTTTTCTTCCAACTCTTTTCGTCGTTCTATTTCCTCCCTGAGGTTTCGCTCTGCCTGTCGTTGTCGTTCTAGTTCCTGTTCTAGTTGCTCCAAACGACCTTGGTGGCCGTGGACCAGGCCCATTAGCTCGGTTGTATGGGGTAGCCCTTCCTTTCCGGACTCTCGTCCTTCCGAGGAATTTGCCTTTGGATTTTTGAGCCCAGAGGTGCCTTCTTTATGCTGGTCACTGGTTCCTTGATGAAGGATCAGGTCTGCGTCATTGTTTCCGGTATCTAGATTTTCTTGCTCGGAATCAGACGCTGTATGTTCATCTTCTAGTGAGTTGTCTGCCATTACTGGTTGATCTCTCAGTTCCCCGGCAACGGCGCCAATGTTCCGGGGCTTACCTAGAACCAGACGGTGGTTGGGCTTGTTTGTGAGGCCCAAGCGCTAGAGGAGGGTGGTCTCCGACTTGGTTTACAACTAGGAGCCTCCTTTCGACTTGTGTTGGAGAGAGAATGGGGGGTGGTACCTGCAAAGACACTCCGATGCCTAAGTCAGCATGGGGTTAAGCAGGTTTAAAATGTATTGGGCTTAGAGATACCTGAGGGATGTCAGGTTATAGTGGCGAACCCATAACCACCGTTGGAGTAGTTCCGCCTTTTAAGGGAAATAACCGTCCCTTTATCTTAGGAAAGTTGAGATATGGCTCCCGGAAGTGGTTAGAGAGATTTTAGGGGCAGTTATCCTCTTGAGTGAGGGTTTATCTGCCAGCTAATCCCTCGTTCCCGACTTCTTTAAAGCAAGTCGTAGTAGGCACCGACTTCGTAGATTGAAGGTCGGTGTAAGGTGAGGTTCAATCCTTTGAATTTGGCCTTTCGTTAGGTCCTGGGCCTTATCATTGGGTCAGGGTACGAACAACACTAAATTTTCGTATCTAATAAAAATTTAAAATTAAAGTGGTTGTCTGTACTTGTCATTTTGTTTCATGTGATGTCAGTGCGTGCGAGTGCTTCCTGCGTGCAACTGTGAAGTAACAGAACTGTATTATAACATTATTGGGATATAAAATACTCTATCCATACCTGTAGTTGTAGTTGACGGAGGCTGATCGTCCGTACCATTCCTATAGAATGGAAACAACTCAAACCTCAAAGTGCAGCTTGGATACAAAACTCTGCCACCTATGCTTCCCAAACAACACCATGGAATCGCCGTTTCAATCACATCGTGAATACAGTAATTACAATCCAAAGTAGCCAAATCTTTCGTGCACTGCCCCTGCACGAACAATCTTTGCACATCGTTTAACACAAACGACTCTGTGTAATATCTGTCACTCCGATCCCAGATTTCTCCCGCCACCTTCGTCAACGCACTCCACAGTTCGTACTTGTAGTAGCTTTTGTAATCGTCATAGTCGGTAACATTCATCATCTTGAATCTCGGATTAGTTCCCATTGTTCTGAAGAAAGAGTAGTTGGAGTAACGAAGCAAGCAATGGTTGTACCAGATTACAGCCTCCATGGACGTTGGACACTCGGAGGCGATTCGGTTTGTGGCGTTGACTATGCAGTCTGCGCAGAGAGAAGACGGTAGATCAGCGCGGCACAAGTAGAGGCCAAAGAAGCTGTTGCTAACATTGCTTATGTAGAACTCGTTGTCGTTCGAGTTTCTTGCCTTGGAAGACAAGTCAGAGAGGAGCGTCGTTAGGCGTTTCTGTAAGTTTGTGGGTTGATTATTTGAACATTGGTGAGACAAATAACCCGGATCTGGCGAATATTTCGACTCCATGATTGGATACTTTGTAGCAGGAGCAAGTGCTTTAGAGACGCCATGACGATAGAAAGGGTAAAATTCAAAGCGAACATTACAGCTGGGGAGCAATACTCTCCCTCCTCGTCTTCCTTTACAACATTCATGGATCTGCCCAACGGCGAATCCAAGACAAGATCTGCAATCTCCAACCGAGAGGTCTTGGGTGCATTGAGCAAGAGTAAAAATCGTCTCAAGTTTTGTTACCTTTTGTTCCTTTGTGGCATACTTGTTGAGAGAAACCGCGGCTTGATCTGCAGTTTTGTTCACTGTGTTGGCAAGAAGAGGGACAAAGATGTCTTGATTAATGGAAACATTGAAGTTGTTGGACATGGGAGTGAAGGGCTCTGTTTTTGGAACAGAAAAGAAACGAGTGTTGGAATACCGAACCATGCATTGTTCGTACCAGATCATACCCCATAGGGATAAGGTGCACTCTGTAGAGAGAACATGGGTTGCGCTTTGAACGCAGTCTCCACAAACATCAAAGGGTACATCACCCCTGCACATGAAGAGTCCATACACTGCATTAGAAGTATCTTTGTTCTCTATGATGGTGTTGTTGTAGAAGATGGTGATGGTGGCTTTGGAAGATAGGGATGAGAAAAGTGTGATGAGGTTTACTTGGTAGGTGCTGTTAAAAGTGGTTCTATCTTCAGAACACTTTGGGCCTTGGTAATCAAGTTCTTTTGCTTTAGTAGTTGTTGGGAAACTCATGATAAAGCTAACAAGGGAAAAGATGAAGACAAGAAGCCTGAGGAAGTTGAAGTTCAAAGCCATGGTATGGTGGAGCTAATAACAAGTACGTACATACCAATTGCCAAATTTGTTTGTGTATTAATAATAATGAGGGAATGAATTAATGAACAACTGCATGTGGGTGCCGAATAATGTCATAAAATCATTCTTTTCACAAGTATAAACTCATAAATTTAAATTAATAAGAGAAGACATATGATAATTATACCTTATATATTCTCTTAAATATATTTTTTCTTTTAAATTTGTTTATTTTTTATATAATTTTTTTGTCTTATATTAATTTTTTTTAGAATTCAACAAAAATTAAATTCTAAAATTTTGTATAATTAAAATTTTAATACCATGTTATAAATTATATATATATT
>NC_029775.3:103818747-103841136 GCF_000817695.3 Arachis duranensis
TTAAATGGTGGTATACAACTATACAAGAGAAAGGAAGACAGGGGAGAGACTGAATCACGTCAATGGAGAAGTAATTAAAGTCATTGAGATATTTAAAATATAAAAATAAAAATAAAATTGCAACCAAAAACAGACAAACAAGTGTCATTATCTTATGTCTTGTCTTTGGAAAATGTAAAGCTCGATTAGTTTTGTCTTCGGGAAAAAAGGAAAATGGAAAGAAAATCAGAAGACTTGACTAACATCTATATTCTAGAGCATACTAATAAGATGATAAACTTCATGATAATTACCGTTAAATTTGTTGTTACCGACTAGGGCCGGAAAAAAGTCAAGCAATTTACTAGGGGTCTGTAGTGTGATTTGTATTTGGTTTGGCCTGATTTATTCTGTTATAAAATAGGTATAAATTCAGACTTTTTTAAAAGTCTTAATATATTAATAGATCAGATTTAAGCTTATTAATTAGTTTTATAGACTTGTCAGGCATGTTTGGACATGTTAAAATATAATTAAATATATAAATAATTATTTATTATTAATAAAATTATGAGATATTTTAAATTTATTATATTTTATTATAAATATTTTTGTATATTTTAAATATATTAAAAGTTTAAAATTTTTTATAAATATTAAATATATGACATATTACATATAACTATTTTTATTAAAAAATAATTTTTTAAATAATATTTTTATTTTTGTAAAAAAAAATTATTAGGCCTTTTAACAGGCTGAATAACAGGCCAAGTCTAGTACTTTATAAAGAACCTATAACAGGGGCCCAGACCAATCAACTATATGACAGGCCAGGCCTGTTAAGAGCAAAGCCTGACCTGTCCTGGCTTGTTTCCACACCTAAGTCTTCACCTAACATAAGATTTAATATATTTTACAAAAATAAAAAATAAAAAATATAACAATAATTTTGTCATATTAAATAATTATATCTAAAATAAGCCATAAAATAAAAAATAGAACTTATAACTAATTCAACATGGTTTATGTATATTTTAATAGTTAGTATATATTATACATCTATATATTATTAAATATATAATATTACATATTATTCTATAGGCTTCAAGCCAGGCCAGGTTGAATAACAGGCCGACCTAATACTTTATAAAGAGTCTATAACAGATTGCAGGCCAGACTCAGACCAATCAACTGTATGACAGGCCAGACCTGTTAAGAGCAAAGCCTGGCCTGGCTTGGCCTGTTTCCACCCCTACGACAAGCCCCAAAATTATAACAAACGGTTTAAGCAAGCGTTCGAGTTCGAATTTCGTCTTATACATTAATAATTTATTAATTAACGATAAATTTTTAAATAAAATTCAGTATCATAACGAATTAGTTTTTAACTTGTCAAATTAAAAATACCATAAAAAATAAAAAATATAGCAAACAAAAGTTACAATAAGCAAGATCCAAAAGTCATTAATAAAGAGTATTCAAGAAATTAAGTTGGATTGATTTTGTGATTAACTCACTAATTTATTTAAGTAAGTGTCGAGAGTTTTAAATCTTGTTTTATGTATGCAGCCATTTAAATATACATCCTAAAAGAGGATTATAAGCCATCAAATGCTAATAAACAAAAGCATTACTATATCATTGTATAAAACCAGTAAAACGATTAAAATCAGAAGTAACAACCTTAACATTATAAAAGAAGGTCGATAAACCACTCTAAAGTAAGTATGTTCATAGCTACTAACAAAAAGATATTTATAGACTTAAATATCGGAGTCTCCTTACAAGTTGTTCTCTTGGCATGGTCATCAATAATATAAGGACTTGGATTTTCATCATCTCTTGAGCTCGAAATCATTGCACTTAGTCCGAACATTTAATGCCATCTCTAAAAACCCTAAAGTGTTAGATATTTGGTTGATCGTGATATTAATCTGCAATAAAAAATTCAACCGATAACACCCCATAAAGAAAAACAAGTTGGGAAAGATGGACATAAAACTATTATTATTCCTGATCACAATAAAAGAGAACATCATGATCATAGTCCCCTTGATTTTGGTCGTGGAGATAGCTAAACCGCAGAAGGTCGGCACTTTGCTGGCTTAAGAGAGGATTATGTCCATGCTATGCAAGAGATGCATCATTGTGTCTAGGAGATGAGACGCCAACTCACAGAATGTTCCCGACAATCAAGGTCACGAAGCTATGCCACTAAGGACTGCCATGATGGTCGGGAAAGAAGGACACCAAATCGAGGTCATCAACGACATTAAAGAGATGATCGTCGTCATTTACAGTCTCCCCGGAGAGACAAGAGGGTAGTACCCTGACCTAAGGATCAAGGTTGCAAGAATCAAACCAGTCAAGTGATTGGTTTAATGGTTCAATCGGAGTCGAACCCTAATTGAATTGTTTTAATTAAATATACAATAAAATTATTAAAATTCAATATACATATAGATATTATAGAAATTAAAACAGTGACTTAGTATAAACATTTGTATATTTTAGTATAAAAGAGACATGCAAATCATAATTAAATCAATTTTCTTTTTCATTCTCAAATTTTCTTTCCCTCTCTATGACTTCTTGCACAATAATAAATTGGTGTTGCATAATTCTTCTATCCAGGTTCATCTCAGAGCAATTTCTTTACCTCTAATCACATTCTTGGAAATAACATAGAGTTCTTACTTTTGGAGGCTAAAACCTAGAGCGAAGATCATATTCAAGAATCACAAAAAAAGAATTGAGAATAACAAACTTACATAAAAACTCAAACCACCAGCAACAAAGAATTCAGAATCACAAAATTTTTTTACAAAGACTTCTAATCAAGTATTCAACAATAAAGACTTAGAATCCAAAAATAGAAAACTCAGCATCCAAAGTCAGAAAATTCAAAAATAGAAAAACTAAACAAAGAACCCATACTCAAAACAAAGAATTCATACTCAGCATCCAAATTAAATTCATAATCACATCACCAACAATTTCCAACTCAGAACACACAATTAACAAAATTAATAATCACCGTTAAAATCAACCATTAACCCCAACTCAAAATCCCATCAACAAAATTAACTCAGTAAAAAAATTCAACAAAATCACTCAAATCAACCATCAACCATTATTTCAAAAAATTAACATCATAAACTGAAAAACTCATGTGGCAACTCATATAATTAACAAAATAAAAAAATTAATTAAAAAGCTGAAGAACTCACTGCGGCAGAGAGAGTAGAGAAGACCTAGAGTCTACGACAGCAGAGACAGATGCTCGGCAGGACAGAGACGGCTGACAACATAAGCTTCAAACTGACCTTTCGATGACGATGACGATAGAAGCTTTAAACCAACCTTCCGACGACGACGACAACATAAGATTTGTGTGGCGAGGGTGGCAATCGCTAGTGGTCACTACCGATGCCGATAATGGAAGGGATGGTGGAGGCGCTCCTTCTGCTCGTTGAAGGAAATTATGGTTGGAAGAGAGAGGGAGGCATTTGTGACTTCGTTAGGCTCGTTTGGGAATTGGGACTGGGTTAGTGGGTTTTTTCTTTTTTTTCTGGTGTTAAAATAACGCCGTTTCTGAGGCGAATTGCAAAACTAGGCCTGAAAAAACTTGGTCGGTTAAGCCGATTTACCAGTTAACCACCAGTTCAACCAATTTTTTAACTAGTTTTTTGCAGGACAGTTCTGGGGTCAATTGAACCGGCCAGATGATCAGTTAATTCGGTCGAACCGGCCAATCCAGTTTTTAAACCTTGACTAAGGACAGACACAGGAAATTGGAAGGCGATTTTGAACTGAATCACGCTCAGCCTTGTCTAAAAGAAGAAGAACTCCGTTAAGGAAGCAAAGTCCTAAAAGGCATAAAGATACACGTGAACATGTTATTATGGAACAAATCCCATTTTCTTCCCATGTTCTTCAAGTTCTATTGCTGAAGAACTTCAATAAGCCAACCAACTTGAAGTTTGAGGGGGTCACTGATCCTCAGAAGCATATTGACGTTTTCGGAGCAAAAATGAACCTAGAAAAGGTAGGAGATGCCATACGATGCAAATCCTTCCCGGCGATATTATTAAGACCAGCTATGGCATGGCTTAATTTATTACCTTTAAGGTCGATCTCATATTTTGCCAATATGAATCCAAAACTTCTTGCTCATGTCACTACCAGAAGAACTCAGGCAAAGCACCCAATTTTCCTACTCAAAGTAGAACAAAGGGTTGGAGAAAGTATTAGAGATTATTGAAAAGTACACAATGATAAAATCACGATCTGTTTTTTTTTTTTAATCAGAGTTAGCATTTTTGAGAGCTAATGTGAATTTATTTACATGGGTACCTTTTAATATGCTAGGTATAGATCATGCATTTATATCTCATCTACTTGCTATTGACCCTACAATTAAACTGGTCACACAAAGACGTCGGAATATGTCACCTGACCGAACTGTCAAAGTCAAAAAGCAAGTTTAGGAATTATTAGATGCAAGGTTTATAAGAGAATTAACTTATTCAATATGGTTATCAAATGTAATAATGAGAAATGGTAAATGTGTGTAGATTATACATATTTGAATAAAGTCTGTCCTAAGAATTATTTTCCATTACCAAACATTGATAACATGATTTGCTCAGCCTCAGGATATTGGATACTCAGCTTTTTGGATACTTATAGTGGTTATAATCAAATACATATGCATAAATCGGATGAAAATAAAACTGCTTCCATTAATCCAAAGGGTATATATGGTTAGCTAAGAGTCGGAACCGTTTGCCTAAAAGTTTTCGCATGCTCACGAGTTGCAACTATTTTTTTCCTCACCATTTCAAAGAACCTACAGGGACACACCACCACCATTGCATTATAGAAAAAACAAAATTTGAAAAATTATCTTTAGAACTTCCAAACAATGAGAATGAGACAAAAATTAACCTAAAGTAATATTATAAAAACAAGATCTACGTGGTAGCACTTTCATCTAAACAAGAACAAGTATAAAAGGAAAAAGAGACAGAAAAAGCATAAACCGTACATATGCATATGAAGGTGGAAGGATAAAACCTAGAAAAAGATTCTTTGCATGTATACGAAAGTATAAAAATTTACAGATGTCATAAAAAATACAGTAAAATATAAATAAACATGCACAAACGCAAAAGGAGAAAGGCAATACCAAAGGAATCTTAGGTGAAGAAAAATAGAAAGTAAAAAATGAAAGGAAGTTCTTTCTGAAGATAAAAAACGACAAAGGAAGGGAGAAAATTTTTAGAGTATATACCCATTTTGGTCTTAAAAAATTTTAGACTGGACACTTTAGTCTCTAACTAAAATTAATTATTCAATTGATCCCTAACAATTAATTTCATCAGTCACTTAGGTCCTTTACTCCGTTAATTCTAACGGAGGACAAAATAGTCCCTGACAACTCTAACAGGAGACAAAATAGTCCATGATCTTCTCTATTCAGAAACGACACTGTTCTCTCCTAATTTCCATCATATCTCGCATAACACTAACAGTCTAACACTGTAATTTCAAACTACACAATGCACACTCTAAAAATTTAATGTTCACAAGAAAAAAATCCTCAACTTGTTCTCAACCAATTCATACTTAGGAAATTAATGCCTATGTCTCTCAACTAGTTGTCGTCTTCGATAGATCCCATGAATTTAGACAGCAAGTCTGATTTGTTAAGACTCGTTGTCGTCGTTGCCATCTCCCTCCTCCTCTGCCCTAACATCTCCATGACCACATTGTCCACCACTCCGATCGCTTCTTTCAGCTTCTTCTCCGAACCAATATTCAGTAATCGCTTCAGTTTCCATATGAGCGGCAACGGCGACATTGCTCGTTGTAATAGCTTGGATGCGAGGTCGAAGCTGTCTGCCAACTTGGACTCCGGAAAAGTAGGAATGAAGCACTCGGTGTCTATTTCAAATGAGAATTCATATATGATGTCGAAGGAGAATCTTCTCATGATGTCCTAATGTCCAACAATCTATATTGCTTGCCAGAGAGTGGAGAAAGGTGTGTCCTTGGAGTAGTTGTGAAACTTGGTCTTGAGGATGTCGTGGACGTTGTCGGGGTTGGAGGTGATGTTATCAAAGACGTGGAAGTAGATGCTTTTGGTGGGTGAAGTGCAGAAGAGGTGGATGTACCAGTTACAAAGATTTAGAAAGTGTGTGGTCCATGACATGTTGAGGTAGGTGCGACACATATGACAATTACATCATGGCTTAATCTTGGAGCTAAAGAGGAGGAAGGAAAAGATGAACAAGAAGACTGTGAAGGTGAAGAAGGAGAGTATGAACGTTAGGGTTATGCGAGATATGATAAAAATTAGGGAAGAACAGTGTCGTTTTCGAATAAAGGGGTCATGGATCATTTTGTCCCTTGTTAGAGTTGTCAGGGATCATTTTGTCTCATGTTAGAGTTTTCAGGGACCATTTTGTCTTCCGTTAGAGTTGACGGAGATAAGGACCTAAGTGACTGACATAATTAATTATTAGAGACCAATCAAAAAATTAATTTTAATTAGAAACTAAAATGTCTAGTTTAAAATTTTTTTAGGACCAAAATAAATATATACTCAAATTTTTATGAGAAAAAGTTGGGAAAAAAAAGTTATTAAATAGAAGTGATGTAATTGAAATGAAACTTATTAAAGGCTTCATTCAAAACGGTTTGAGAACCGAGGGCCAAGTAACCCCGCTAAGAAAACTTAAAGGATTTCTAAAAAAATAGAAATATTTTGGCGCCTAAAAGAAAAGGCCAAAATATGACTGAGTTTGATTTTATAAAAAAAAATGAATAAAAGAGTGCCCCCTTTAAAATATGCACCACGTCATAGGCTATATTACCATAAGTAAAAAAGAAAAATTTAATCTCTGATGAAGTAATGATTAAAGATCACTTTTTCAATACCAAAAGAAATAAAAAAGAACACTCCTCTTTCTGAGCATCGTGAAACGCAGCAGCCAAGATCATTTCTTTTCTCTTTTCTCAAATAGAAAACAAAACGTAATTCCATTATCATTATAAGATAGCAAATAAGTCTTTTATTATTATCTCTCATTTTTTATTTTGTAAGTAATTTATTTTATTAATTTTTTAAATAATTTATTATTTTAAAATTTATTGATATGGATGATTTTATTCGTGCATGTTTCTTTAATTTTGTACGAATAATATTAGTGACACTAGTATCTTGACTTTAAAAAAAAAAATTGGTATTTGTGCTTTCTATTTATAATTTTCAAATTGAAAACAATCGATGTCAGAGATATAATGGTGCTAGCAATATGAGAAGAAAATCAAATGGTTTATATGCTTTATTTCTCAATGATTGTTGACAAGCATATTATATCTATTTTACTCATAGATTGCAGTTAGCACTGGTGGCTGCTTCAAGGGAAGTACTTCAAGTTTATGAATTTTTCACACAATTAACTGCTATTGTCGATATTATTTGTGCATCTTGCAAATGACATGATCAATTACAAGAAGTTTAAAAAATTTAAATTGCAAAATTGATTGTCAATGATGAGTTAGAAAGGTGCAAATTAAGTGGGCACTTTGCAAAGAATTAGAAATACAAGATGGAGTTCTCACTCTCATTCTATTTATAGTTTGATAAGAATGTTTGCAGCTATTTATACTGTTCTTAATAACATTGTTGATGATAGTACAACTTCTGCTCAAAGTGGTGCGGCTTATGATGTCAACAAAGTGCTATCCTCGTTTGAATTTGTTTTTTCATTACATTTGATGAAGGAAATTATGAAAATTACTAATATTTTGTGCCAAGCATTACAACAAAAATTTCAAGTTATTTTAAATGCAATGCATTTTGTTTCCACATCAAAACTACCTCTTCAAAAATTTCAAGTTATTTTGAATGCAATGCATGTTGTTAAAAAGTTTTGTGACAGGCATGAAATTGACATCTATCCCTGATATAAGTACAGTATACACAATTGAAAAAGATCGATCTCGTCAACTAAAGATAACAGTTGAGCATCTTTATCAAGTAGATTTATTTTTGACAACAATTAACTCTTAAATACAAGAGTTAGATAGTAGATTCAATGAGAAAATTATGAAACTTTTTACTTTAAATACTGCTTTAGATTCTAAAGACAATTTTAAGTTGTTTAATATTCAGAATATATGTAAGTTAGTTGAAAAATTTTATCCTTCAAATTTTTCTAATAATCAAATTATTCTTTTAAATACTCAATTGCAATATTATTCATTTGATATACTGAATCATTTAAAAGATATTTGAACACTTTCTGAATTATGTCAAAGATTAAAAGAAACAGAAAAATAAAAAATTTATCATTTAGTTGATAAATTTATTTGTAATGTTTTGACTCTTTCAGTATCTACATCAACAACAAATGAGCTTTCTTGGCAATTAAAATTGTTAAAATAAAATTTTGGAATAAAATGGCAGACGAATTTCTTGCAGATAATTTAGTCATTTTTATTATTGAGAAAGAAATCGCAACTACTTTTAATACAGATTCAATAATAGATGACTTTAAATCAAGGAAAAAATGTCGAGCTTAATTGTCTATGTAAGTTGCAAATTTTAATTCAATTCAACTTTAGTAATATTATTATTAATTTTTTCATCGCATAAATTATAATTGAGATTTAAATTATTTACATTAAACATAATATATTTTTTAATAATTTTGCACGAAACGTTTAAAAAAGAATTGAATAATATTTAAAGATTTTAAATACAACCAACTATATTTATAACATTTGAGGTTAGTTTTGAGATATTTATGTTTAATTATTTTAATATATGATATGTTCGATTATCTTATAAGAAATAAGTTTTAAATCTTAATTGTCATTTTTAATTCAAATTATATATAGTTATTTTTAATTATTTTTTGTTTAAATAAAAACTAAAAAAAAATTAACACTAAATATTGTCTAACTTTGCTTCTGGATTTGATATATTAAACTCGGCTATTTTAATATGAGATGACGAAAACTCGAGTTAAGGATACTGTTACAGACAAAACCCAAATGCTATTGTGAGCAAAACCCAAAAATTACAAGGAAAAAGCTCCAAAAGTCATTAATAAAAAGTATTTGAGAACAAGACATTAGGAACAACGATATTTCAATATACATACCGGAAGGGGATTAAAAGCCATCAAATGCTAATAAACAAAAGTAGATCATCGCATTAAGTTGGTAAAACGACTACAATAAAAAATAGGACAATTTACTATAATAAATAATCCGGGATCCAATATTACCAGATTACATAAAATACAAGATGGATATCAAAATGTATTTTTTCTATAGTCTATGTAAATCGCGACAGAAATTTCGCGGTTTACGAATACACGTAATCCGCTATCGGGGTGTCGCGGTTTATGTGTAAATGATGAGTGTGCATAAACCGCGACAGGAGTCTAGCGGTTTATGCGTTAGTATAAATACGCTTTAGGGGTCTCGCAGATTACATTTGTGGTGGTTGTAAAGTTTTTTAGAGAGAGAATGAGAGGTTTTCTAGAGAGAGGAAAAGAGAGAAAAGTATGGGTTGGTTGAGTTGAGATCGGAGCCGGGACTATGGCAAAGGCACGCAGTCTTTATAGGCTCAACGGCGTTGCGCACGTTGCTGGCAGCATAAATGAAAAAGTTAGTTTCTAGAGACAGGATTGTACCCTATCTAGAGAGGACTGGTTTGTACCATCTGGCGAGGCTCAACGCTAGGTGGTTCTGGTTGGACGAGCCCTTAGTCAGCACTTTCATTGAGAGGTGGCATCCTGAGACGCATACCTTTCATATGCCCATTTAGAGAGTGCACTATCACGCTGCAGGTGGATAGGGTCCTGCCACAGTTGGGTGGTGTTCATCACGAGGCTGAGCCCGCCTCGAATATAGACTGGCTCCATGTCAAGGATGGGAGGGGTGGGGACAGATGGTTCCCAAGCTACTATCAAGTATGGTATCTTAGTTGGCAACACAGGGTTGATGCTGTCCTGAGTATCCCCCGGGTGCCTGATCCCAGACCGTCCGCAGACTTTCTGCGATGGTGGTACAGAGTGGCTCATAGGTTTCTGTCGCCGGATTCCTTGATTGCTGATCCTAGGGCCGAGCAGATCAGTCAGGATGTTGTTCAGAGAGGGTCGTCACAGGCGCCTTCTAGGGTTCTGATGCCGGACGTGCCTGATAACAGGCGTGTCGAGTGGCGGCGACGCGTTGGTACCCGGGCTACAAATCGGGAGTAGCGATGGCTGGATGACATGATTTAGGATGATAGATCTGGTGGCGACGGAATCGGACATGCCGATCATCGTGTCTGGCGTGGCCGTCCTCAGCATCGGGGTGGTACATCAGGGGTCACATCTGGTGGTCCTGGTGATAGACCCACTGAGCAGGCAGGGGCGAGGTCAGAAGAGGTTCCTCTTACACATGTTTCAAACTCTCAGATATACCATGAGATCCATGGACAGATGTATGATGACATGGCGGGTCCGACATTCACGATGGATATGGACCACGAGGTTGGCAATTCACAATTCTATTCTGACTTTGTAGATCTCATCCGGGATGACGACCCTCCGCATTTTCAGCAGCAGACCCCACAGGATCAGGTGCCGGAGACCCAGCCTCAGATGGACGTTGCGCAGTGGTACCGCCCAGATATGGAGGATATGCAGCAGTACCAGCCGCAGATGTCTGACCCTCAGGGGTTCCAGCCCTAGTTTCATGTAGACTTGAATGAGCCTGCTAGCAGCCCGTATGACAGTTGGTTGGGCATGGGAGGGACGCCTCCATCTGCATATGGTGTGGGCATGCCCGTCGATCCTCCAGCACAGTAGCGCCAGAGGCCAGCCAGAGTGAGACGGGTCGCTCGGTGTGGTACAGGGTCGCATCTCCTGGGCGCATTTGGAGGACATGACTCTCACGAGTAGGATGAGGACAGGCAGGAGCCGTAGCTATTTATTTTATGTTTTCATTGATGATACCTATGTATGTCAGATTTGTCGTGTACTTTTGTATTATATGTTTGTACTTAGTTTATTTCTAGGACTTATGTGTGTGTTATGTATGTTTTTTTTTACCATAGACTTACTTTATTTTATGTTTATATAAATTGGTCACTAACGCATAAACTGCTAGATCTCTGTCGCAGTTTATGCACACTTGTCATTCACACATAAACCGCGACACCCCTGTCGCGGATTATGCTTATTTCTCCTAGAACGTAATCCACGACATCCCTATAACGGATTACGTGTATTCGTAAATCGCGAGACCTCTGTCACAGTTTACATAAATTATAGAAAAAAATATATTTTAATATTCATTTTTTATTTTATGTAATCTGATAATATTACATCCTAGATTATTTATGATAGTAAATTGACCTAAAAAATAACATCTTTAACATTATATTTTAACATTATATAAGAGGAGAAACAAACCACTCTAAGATAAATACGTTCATAGCTACTAACAAAAGGATACTTACTTTTGATTTAAATACTAGAGTGTCATTTCATTGTAGGTTGTCTTTCTGACTTAGTTACCAATAAAATAAGAATTTGGACCCCATCATCTATTGAGCTTGGTATCATTGCATTTAGTCCGGACATTTACCAATTGAATTTTAACTAAATGTTCAATGAAAAATAAATTTATTATTGAATTTATTGTCGAATAGATAAACAAAAATTTTGAAAGAAAAATTATTACCGTCGGATAGATTTTGAATAAAAAAAAGTCTTAAAAAAAATTGATTAGAGTAAGTAGCTACATAGTGACAATGGTTATCATAACTCATACGTAAATGTGTTGATAAGTTTAATTAAAGAAGTAACATGATTAAAAGGAGATAAAGTGTAAAATTATTTATTTAATTGTCTTATTGTCTTGTTTGTTTAAAGAAACTTTTATAGCAGAAAAAAAAATTTATATATATATTTTGGAATTCATTAACATTGTGATAAAGAAATAATATCATATATAATGTGACTATCCTTCTTGAAAAGTTAAGTAGGCATAACAAATGGGATTGGAAAGCTGCATCATACTTGTAGTGAAATACTGAAATTTGAATTAGACGTTGATCAGTAATTGATTAAAATAAAAATAATAAATGAAATCTAGTTTTGTTGGCAAACTTATATGAGTTCATTAAAAAAAAATTGATATTGTTGAACTTTGTTAGAGCTTGGTAACTTGACCTTAAACCTGAAACAGATTTGGGAACATATAAATCAATTTAGAATCGTATATAACAAAATGAAACTATACCAACATGATTAAAAAAGTCTAACTCTAAAAATATATCCCCTCTTGGCAACAATGACTATTATGCCAATGTTTAAAGATAATGCATAACGATAAGAAAAAGAATAAAGATAAAGCATAAAAATAAAGCATCAAGATATAAAGATCACTAACCAATTTAAATTAGTTGAGTATTCAATTTACTCGTCCACTTTAAATAAGTGTCGGAAATTTGAATCTTGCCTTATACGTACAGATAACTAATTTGATAGTTTTAATTGAATTGTTTATTTTGAGAAATCACGTTTTAATTGAATTGTTTATTTTGAGAAATCACTAATTATTAGCAGTACTCTCATAACAAATTAAATGAGTATTCTCAATCCATGCATAGTTATAACTTTTAAAATTGCAACGTTTTTTAAGCCAAAGCTCCGCTTATTGATCTTGGTTTTTGTTCATCGTCATTATAAGTGAGTATGATGAGAAATTATCTCCTTTGAATTTGAAGAGAATCTTACATCATAGAATCAAAGTCATCATATATATTCTTACAAAATTGTTTTCAGTGATAATAATAATAATAAAGACAAAATTAAAATCATATTATGAATAATAATAATAATAATAATAATAATAATAATAATAAATTTATTACTTAATAAGTTTTTCATAGAAAAAAAATTATTTGAACAAAACTATAAAAGTATAGATTAAAATAAAAAATTGTTGGAATAAGATTAAGGGTCAACCTAACAAAAGCATAACATCCCTTTTATCATGTTCATCTAAGAGTAGAAATGATCCAAAATTAACTCTATCCAAATAGAAGAATTTCGGATTTTAAAGTCACGAGAAAAAAAATAAGGGAGGGGGGGTGTTCCACCCGGATATATAGTCAGTTAGTCACTACTCACTAGAAAGAAGCAAATTACTCATTAGCAAATTATTAATTAGTTGAAAATTATTAAATAATAATTTAGTTAAATATATTAAATTATATAATAATTTTTAATTAATAATTTCGTACGAAGATAATGTGAGCTTCTACTATAGCAAAGAGACAAATATTTAACCTAAATTCTAATAAACAACATTTTGACTTGACCATATTTTTGGTTGACCGAAAAAGTCTTAACCATGGGTTCCTTTCATACAGTCTAATCTGATCTAATTCTAGTTACCATTAAAGTTAAACTGCCGAAAATTTAGTGAATGATTAGCATTTTCAAATCTAAACTGATCTAAATTAAATCGCTTATTCAATTCAATTCAAATTGAGATCGATTAAAATCGCACTAATTCGGATTTCATTGGATCTTATTTTTTGCAAACTGCTGGATCGGATCGAATTTCGAATTTACTTTTCACAACCGATCCAATCCAATCCAAACCGCACAATGTGTTATAATATTATTATTTTATTATTATATTTACAATTATACTTATAACATATTCAATTTGTTATACTTTTTTATATTTTTCATGTATTATTATTATTTAATAGATGTTTTATGTTCAAAATGTGATTTATTTATTTATTTTAACTAATCTATAATTTTATTTCTATTGGTATGTTATCGTTGGTTTTTTAAGATATTGTTAAAACTTGCTATGTCATTGTTGGTTATTTGAAATTTGATGTTGAGACTTGTTATATATATTTAATTTTTTTAATTTATAAAACCACAAATCCAATCCAATCTAAACCGCTCGAAATTGGATCGGATTGGATCGGATCTTTTTTAAAAAACCATCCATTCCAAACCGCACCGCAAATAAACATAGTGTTCGAATCGGATGAATTTTTGACTCAAAACCGATTCAAACCGCACCGCAAACACCCCTAATTAGCATGTCAACTAATCACAAATGTTAATAACTTTAAGTCTTAAGAGTGTGATGGGAGTGGGAGGAAACTGTTAAAATTCTTTAGAATATAAAACATAAAATAATTAAATTGAATCAATTTTAATTAGGTATAATGTTCATGAGTGGTATTAGAAGTTTAGAATCACTTCATCTGCTTTTTACTAGTTAATACAACAACATGATTACCCAACTTGCGTATATGTAATATTATTCCATTGTATAATCCATTTGATTAATCAATATTTCATAGTAACATAATTGGTATACTTTTTTTAAGAGTCAACTGGTGAGAAGGTTAACTAGAACAACCTAAGATGAGAGAGAGGGGGGTGGGGGAGGGACACTGATTGGGGTAGAACTAGGGACTTACATATAAATGATTCTAGGATTTGGAATTGAAAAGAGTATCAACGATTGAAAAACGATTATTTCTCTGTTTTTATCAGTAATCTGTCGTAAAATATTTTGAAGAAGGAATTATTTCATTTATTCCATTGGACAGGGCAAATCAATTATATCTATCTAGCCCAGAAGCTGAAGAATGGAAAGGTATACCTTTTGCGTTTGTACGATATACAACGAAAGGAGGGACGATAAAGGCTACAACAGAAAATGCATCATATGATTTTAAGGGGAAAGAGAATCTCTGTAGGTGAGGCTAAGTATAGAAGAGTCATGGAGGGGAAGAACACAGGCACTACAAGAAAAAAGCTTATGGCCACGCTTTTATGAGGAAAGCGATTGAATAGAGATTTGGCCACGTTTTTTTTGCTACACTTCAAAAGCGTGGCAAAAAGGGTCAATGGCCACGCTTTTATGAGAGTGGCAATTGATGCAAGATTTGGCCACTTTTTTGTGTGCCAAGCTTTAAAAGCGTAGCCGTAGAGAGAAACTGGCACGCTTTTAAAGCGTGGCAATAAGGTTTTATTATTGTGGCGTTTATAAAGCATAGCCGTTTCCTACAAGCCTTTTGGCACGCTTCAAAAGCATGGCCAAAAGGTTCCAAAAAAAAATTTTAAAAAGCTCGTACACCCTTCTGAGTTATAATTCTTCATTCAAAGAAAGACTCGTAAGCCTTGCCCTAACTCCTCCTTCAAAAGCCCCCCAACGCGACGACAACACTCCATTATGCCTTGTCGTAACCTTAACCTTTCTTCATTGTGCCTCGCCCTCACCGCGATGACGACACTCCGACGACACTCCTTGAAGAACGGCACTGCGCTTGCAATGCCTCCGCCGGCAATCCCTCTTCCGGCACCCCTAACCCTCATTTTGCGGTGACTCTCTCTGGCGGTGACTTCCTCTCGAGCCGGTAGGTAACAGCGTCTTCATCCCCTGCGCAATCGTGTCGAGCTCCTTTGCCGTCCATCGTCGAGCCCCGTTTAGCCATCGTCGTCTAGCGCCTCTCCCTTTCTGGTATCCACTGCGTCTTTCTCCATTCCTCCCTGCATTTTGCCACTCTCTGTCTGCATCATCAAGAATGGAGCCTCTGACTCAAGTTGGTTCTTGATTTTTTTGTCTGATTTTTCACTGCTTCTATTTGTTTTTCTATTCTATTTTTGAGTTAATTCTGGTATGTTCCTAAGTATTTTAGTTCTTGATTTAGTTATGATTTTAAATTTGTTCTTGATTCTTGGTTGGCATATTTTCTGCAGTTCTCTAGTATTCTCTTGGTTGCTATTCTTGATTCTTGATTTTTGTTATGATTTTTTAATGCTTCTATTTTTTCCTGTTCTGTACTTGAGTTGATTATGTTCTTTGATTTTTGGTTCTTAATTTTTCACTGCATTTATTATGATTCACCATAGCACGCTATTTGATGTTATTTCATATACGAGTGTTTCATTTATATCATAATTAGTAATACAACTCTAAATCTTTAAAGTTTGGCTAATTATAATCCATATAACATGCTACAAATCAATTTTATAAAATTCAGAAGAAAATTGAAAAACTGCATGCATATTGAAAGTTGAAACCAAATTAATACTACTATTTTAACTCTTTCTTAGCAGTCAATATCAGAAATAGGCATTTGGTTTAAATATGCATGTAATATTACAAAGAATTTGATCCTTGTTACTTATCTAGCTTAAATATGTATTATTTTTACCTTCTTGACCAAACAGATTTTCATCTCTCTTAATGACTTTTAATTTATTACTGTAAAATTAATGAGCAAACCAGAGTGTTTTAAGGAACTAAGACAGCGATGAAAGAAAAAAATACTTGATATTTAATTCTTTGTCGATTGTCATTATCAATCTTATATTTGGTTTAATATTTCTTCAATGGCATAGAACTAATGTTATTTTTTGTGCCTTAAAGTACTAGTGACTATCATAGTACTAAATATGTTTGAGGGATTTAACCAATTTTAAGGGCTAGGTTCTTGTTCCAGTCTATGTTTCACTTATTTTTTATTTTTATTTTTATTTTTATTTCATGACTTCATAAAATAATAATAATAATAATAATAATATATTTCTTAACTTTGTATTTCTTCTCACTCATCTTCTTATGTAGTTAATGTCTTTGTTTTCCTATTTCTGTGTTTCCACTCACTCACTTCACTTTCACACACACTCTCCTCGCTGCTGCTTCTGTCGCCGCTCTTTAATTTTGCTCCATGAAATCATTGCAACACTAAGCTTGTTCTTCTTCATACAGTCACTCAAACCCTGTCTTGTGACCCTTTTCAGGTTTGATCCTCAATCTTTAGTTTATTTTGTTTTCAGTATCTCGGGTGTGTGTTAATTCACCAAAGTTTGTAACTTTCTCTGTGATTCTCTGAGCTGTTATGTTTTCTCTGAGTGGCATTTTCTGCAATTTACTTTAATTTTGGAACTAGAGTTTGTCAATTATTCCATGACACTGACTTGAAGTAATTAACTAGCCCTTTAAATTATTATTATTATTTTGAAAAAAAAAATCTTTTTTTGGGTGAGCTTGATTTATGTTGTTTGTGGTGTTTAGCTTGGAATTTTGATTGGTGTTTAAGGTTTTATAATGGGTTGGTGTGTGAGTGGACATGTTGCAGTTCATCCTGGTCTTTTATCTTTAATGTGAAGCCTTTTAGTTATTTTCTATAAAGTTTGGTAAGCTGTGTGAAACTAGCTTTTCTTTTTGTCTTTGCTGTTTTTGTTTATTGGAACTATTGTAGAATTTTTTTGCCTTTATTTTGTAGGGTTATTGTCCCGGTCTATGGCCAATAAGTCAATAACCCTATTGTAGAATTAAAAGTAGAAAGTGGAATTAAAATTCAACAAAATAATATTGGTTAGTCTTCCCTCATTCTCAATCAAATTGGTCATTAATTCATTATTTTGTACTTATAGAATTTCAGCATCTTGCCTATATTAGTCAGCCAAAATGTTGTATAGACATCTCCCCTATTATATATCAGCATTATAACTGCTATTTGTTATTTTCAAACTCAATGTTGTTTTCACTGCTCTGATCACTATTATTCCTTGAAGCAAAAGAGCAACCTTTGATCTTCTTATGACTTGCTCTATGATCCCCAAGAGCTTGGTTGTACACTCAAACTTTCCTCTCTTGTGATTATGAGAAAAACTACTCTTGTGATTTTCATTTTTGTAGAATTTAGTGATTGTCATTGTCATTATCTTGTTTTATGTACATGACAATTGTCAGTGGTTTCCTTTACAGAACTCAACATGCCAAAGGTATTAAAACAATTGTCTTTTGCATGCCGAATTGACAAAATAACACCAAAGGATTCGCATGTTTTAGGATTTGGTTGTACAGTGTATTGAATTATATAACATCTTGGCATTTTTTTCATGCAATCAGTGTTAGTGTCAAGTGTGCTTGGAATTTATCATTTTTCTATTTATGATTTGAAGTGGTTTTGAATGTAATTTGCTTGAGGTAACCTCCATATTCAAGAGGTTTTCCTTATTGCATATTTACAAACGTACACGGTAATTTTTAGTAACAGACTTCCAGTCTCATGTATTTTCTTGCTTTTACGGTTTGATTTAAAATTTTGTTTTGCTTTATTGCTCCTTTGTGTTGAGTGGATATGAATAATTGTGTCTTCAAATTCTATTTCTCTTTGCTATTTTAGGTGAAAGATGATAAAAACTGTTTTTTGATCGAAATGCTAACTTAGTTGAATTAGTTACTGAAAATGACGACAGTGAGGAGGAACAAGTGAACGAACACAAGCAAATGAAAGCCAATTCTAAACAATTGAAGACATTGCAACAAGTATGATGCCTTTATATATACCTGAAACGATATATAGATATTATTTCCAGTTTATTTAATTCTTCTCAAATGTTTCATATTGCAGGAGCTTATGTTTTTGTTTGTTTTATTCTTGCTTTTGCTCTTTTTTCTCTCCACAGGTGTGCATAGATGTCAAGGATTTTGCTCGAAAATAGAGAAATATAGCATGTTCTAAATTTTTGGAATGTTGTTGCTTCAGGTTTGCGAGATTAGTGAAGAAAGTAAAAGAGAAAGCTAAAGCAGGACAATGAATAGAAGTTTTGTCATTTGTTGCTGGATAATTTTAAGGCATGGACTATGTCCCATAGTTTTATCGTGATTCTGCATAGAGCTTTGATTTTTTGTATGAATAGAATATATCATGAAAATTTTAAAATTATCAGGGGAAGCTTATGTCAATTTGATGTTATACGGAATTTTGTCTAGTCATGTTTCATTTAAAAGCAAGCTTATTCTAATGAAAACCGACAAGTTTAAGCTCTGATATCTCTCTCTTTCTCTCTCTCTCCCCTCTCTCTCCCCCCTCTCTCTCTCTCTCACGTTCTCTCTCACTCTCTTAAAGCGTAGCCATATAAACCTCTATTAGCACGCTTTAAAAGCATAGCCATAATGTACAATAGCATCAACAACCACGCTTTAAAAGTATAGTTGTATCTCACAGCTATTGGCACGCTTTAAAAGCGTAGCCATATCTTGCTATTGGCACGCTTTTAAAGCGTGGCAAAAAAAGTGTGGTGATAGGTCACCAAAAGCGGGACGATAGAGCAACTGGCACCCTTGCAGTTGTGACCCTTTCAAAAACATGCCGGTAGCTCAAAAAGCGTGGCAAAAGGCTATAGCTACGCTTTTTTGGACTTTTCGTCATGCTTTAAAAGCATAGCAAAAAGCTTGTTTTCTTGTAGTGAGGGATGTGTGAGGGAGATATTGTACAAACTGATGTGGAGAATAGGAAATCTTAGAAAGGCAAAGATCTTGCAAGAGTGGAAGAAAGAAGAAAGGTTACATCCGTCAAAGATCCGCATGGGAATGGTTGGACGAAGAAGGTCGAAGTCCCAGTAGTGAAAGATAATTTTGATTGGTTGTTGAGAAGTTTAGTAGAAGGAACAACGTCGGCCATCAACTTCAAATCGTTACAAAGAGCGATCAGTAAGAATCTCCCCTAGGTTGTTGAAGTTAGAGAGATTGGAGCGTACAAAGCTTTACTAGTTTTCGATAATATGAAGAATGTGGATGAAGCATTTACTTTCAAAATGAATAGTCTCTTACAATTCTTTCAAAATGTATAGAGATGGGAGGAATCAGAATATAGTGAGACTAGAAGAGTATGGTTAGAATGTTATGGAGTACCTTTACATGTGTGGTTAGGAGAGAAATTCAATAAAATAGAGAGTCTATGGGGGAAAGTAGTCAAGTGTGATGAGGTGACAAAGTCCACTTTATCGTTCAGTACTGGCCGAGTATTAATTGATACCTTTGTTTTTGATGTGATTCATGAATGAATTCATATCACAGTAGGCACTAGTGGTTTCGATGTCTTTGTAAAAGAGGTGGGATGTGAGTCATATGGAGTAAATGTTCGTTAAAAGATACAAGTAATAGGTCAACGTGTGAAAGCTCTAGCTCAGTTGCCGATAGAATTTTGTTGAAGGCAGCAACTTGGGATTCGGCGGCTGAGCTAATCACACCATGGGATATAGGCGACGTTGATGACAAGGGTAGAATGGTAACACAAGATATGTTTTTGAATGAGTGCAATCAAAATAATTTAATTCCAAATTGTGTGAAACGGAAAACTACTTCGTTCAAAATGAATGGAATTTATAGGGAGCAGATTGTAGGGGATTTGATGAGGGGGGAAAGATTGACTTGGAAAGAACAGTTACTAAGGAGCTATTTGAGAAGGAAAGTGGGCCTAAACATGTGGAAAATAAGTCACAAGGTGGGAATTATATAGGCTACGGTTCAAACAATAAAGAGGCTAACAAGCATTGCTATAAGGCCAAGTTTACTTTGGGCCATGAAGCTGGTGGGCCTATGCAAGAGTGGGGACTAGAGGGACTAGTGAGAGGAGATGAGCCATTGGGTGAGCAGCAACCACAACACGCCAGGCACGCAAGGCCGGGTCAGGAACCTTCTGGCGGGTCGGGTCAAAGTAGGTGGGCCCATGCTGAATCGGTGAAGGGCTGGGTGGATCAACACTTGCTCTCCCATGTTCAAAGGTTTACGGACAGGTTCATGCTGCAATTGGAGATTTTGTTGCACGTTCCCAAGTGCGGTGGAGTGGCGTGGCAGATCGAGAAGCCTGGAGAGCACCGAACGATGGCCAATCTCCGGAGGAGTTTCACGTTGAGAGCCTAACACGGCGGACTACGATGGAAAGGGGCTGAACGTAGGGAGAAACCGGAGGTGCAGGGTGGGAGTGAAGGCATTATTACTATGCAAGGAGATCAACGAATAAAAGACCATATAACGGAGATCAATATGTCAGGGGTAGAAGGTGAAGACGAAGCTGTGGGAAATAAAAATTTCAAACAACTGGTTATAGAGTATGCTGGATCAGAAACTGGAATGGAGGATACAACTCGAAGTCCTGATCGGAGGCTAACGAGAGAAGAATAGTTAAATGAAAATAAGAAAACATGGCAGTTGGCAGAGGAGTCTTGTGCGGTTTGGTATGATGAAGATTCACACATTATGGTGATTTTACAAAGTCAGAACGAATTTATTGCGGCAAAAAGAAGGATGGCTAAATAGAAGGAGAAAGCCAGGAGGAGCAGGCCCGAAAAATAAACCAAGGTGTGTAAAACTTTTTTAAAATGATTTATAGTTGTTGAAATGTTAGAGGTTTAAGAGGGGCTGGGAAGTTGAGTATGGTGAAAGAGTTGAAGAAAAAGTATAGATTGAATATGTTAGGACTTATTGAAACTAAGCGCGAGGTTGTGACTAAGTTTGGTGTAGCACGATTGTGGGGTTGTGACACTGTGGGTTGGGATTATGTAGAATCAGCAGGTGCCTTTGGAGTTTTATTATTAATGTGGGATAATTTGTTGTTTAAACGTTCGAATTGCTATAAAGGCAAAGGATGGCTGTGCGTTAATGGTTTGCTGACAAAAAATAACTTTTATTGTGCATTCTGTTTGGTGTATGGAGTGCATGGGCAGAATGAGAAACTGGTGATGTGGGAAGAGTTGAGCTATATTGTGGGCTTATGTCAGGTTCCATTTTGCTTTATGGGTGATTTTAATGAGATACTACGGTTAGAGGAAAAGAAAGGCGCTGCTAGTTTACCAGTATCTACAGAAGACTTTAAGGATTGGGTGCAAGATTTACGGCTAGTAGACTTACTGCTATCAGATCGAAAGTTCACATGGTTTTGAGGTCTATCTTGTAGTCGCATTGATAGGATCCTTGTCAGCTTAGAGTGGCTAGAGGAGTTCCCAGAAACTCGGTTGAAAGGGGGACTTAGAGGTTTGTCAGATCATTGCCCGTTGATCTTAGAAGATACAAGGGTAAGTGCGGGGCCTACACCTTTTTGAAGCTTGGATTCCTGGTTTACTCATGAAGGATTTTCGAGGATGGTAAAGGATGAATGGAGGAATTTAGGGGATGATCAGTTAACTAATAAGCTGAAGGCTTTGACGGTACCGCTGAGAAGATGACATAAGGATAACTTTGGGTACATGGACAATAGGATAAAAAAATTGGAGGAAAAAATCAAGAAGGTTGATGATATGGTTAGTGCTAGTAATTATACCGAACGGTGGAGGCTAGACGGAAGGCTCTTGTGACTTTCTGTGCGAAGTGGTATACCAGAAAGGAGATTCATTAGAAGTAGATGTCTCGATCTTAACATGCTAGAGACATGGACAAGAACACGAGGTCTTTGATAACTTGGCGTCGGCTAGAAGGAGGAACAACCGAATTGACTCCCTGTTAATTAATGGAAGGTTGGTGCGGAATTAGGCTAGAATAAAGACTGCAATCAAA
>NC_029775.3:103844928-103847128 GCF_000817695.3 Arachis duranensis
GGATCTCATGTCGGATCTCCGGATATTCACCCTTTTTGAGTGAAAAAGGGACCTCGGGGATCACCTTCTTCAAGGCCACAACTTCATAGAAGTGGTCTTGATGCACCCTTGAGATGAATCTCTCCATCTCCCATGACTCGGAGGTGGAAGCTTTTGCCTTCCCTTTCCTCTTTCTAGAGGTTTCTCCGGCCTTGGATGCCATAAATGGTTATGGAAAAACAAAAAGCAATGCTTTTACCACACCAAACTTAAAAGGTTTGCTCGTCCTCGTGCAAAAGAAGAAAGAAGAGAGTAGAAGAAGAAGAAATGAGGAAGAAGGGAATGGCTTTTGTGTTCGGCCAAGAAGGGGAAGAAGTGGTGTTTAGGTTGTGAAAATGAAGGAGGGAAGATGGGTTTATATAGGAGAGGGGGAAGGGTGATGTTCGGCCATGTATGGGTGGGTTTGGGTGGGAAAGTGGTTTGAATTTGAATGGTGAGGTAGGTGGGGGTTTTATGAAGGATGGATGTGAGTGGTGAAGAAAAAAGATGGGATTTGATAGGTGAAGGGTTTTTGGGGAAGAGGTGTTGAGGTGATTGGTGAATAGGTGAAGAAGAGAGAGAGAGTGGTAGGGTAGGTGGGGATCCTGTGGGGTCCACAGATCCTGAGGTGTCAAGGAAAAGTCATCCCTGCACCAAATGGCATCTCATCCCTACACCAAGTGGCGTGCAAAAACGCCCTTTTCTGCCAATCCTGGTGTTAAACACCGAGCTGGTGCCCATTTCTAGCGTTTAACGCCAGCTTCTTGCCCTTTTCTGGCGTTTAACACCAGTCTGGTGCCCCTTTCTGGCGTTAAACGCCCAGAATGGTGCCAGACTGGGCGTTAAACGCCCAACAGCTAGCCTCACTGGCGTTTAAACACCAGCACGCTCTCCTCCAGGGTGTGCTGTTTTTCTTCCTGTTTTTCATTCTGTTTTTGCTTTTTTCATTGATTTTGTGACTTCTCATGATCATCAACCTACAAAGAAGATAAAATAACAAAAGAAAATAGTTAATTATGAAACATTGGGTTGCCTCCCAACAAGCGCTTCTTTAATGTCAGTAGCTTGACAGAGGACTCACATGGAGCCTCACAGATACTCAGAGCAATGTTGGAACCTCCCAACACCAAACTTAGAATTTGATGCTCAGAGCAATGTTGGAACCTCCCAACACCAAACTTAGAGTTTGAATGTGGGGGTTCAACACCAAACTTAGAGTTTGGTTGTGGCCTCCCAACATCAAACTTAGAGTTTGACTGTGGGGGCTCTGTTTGGCTCTGTTTTGAGAGGAGCTCTTCATGCTTCCTCTCCATGATGACAGAGGGATATCCTTGAGCCTTGAACACCAAGGATTCTTCATTCACTTGAATGATCACCTCTCCTCTATCAACATCAATCACAGCCTTTGCTGTGGCTAGGAAGGGTCTGCCAAGGATGATGGATTCACCCATGTACTTCCCAGTCTCTAGGACTATGAAATCAGTAGGGATGTAATGGTCTTCAACTTTTACCAGAACATCTTCTACAAGTCCATAAGCTTGTTTTCTTGAATTGTCTGCCATCTCTAGTGAGATTTTTGCAGCTTGCACCTCAGAGATCCTTAGCTTCTCCTTTACAGAGAGAGGCATGAGGTTTACACTTGGCTCTAAGTCACACAAGGCCTTCTTGAAGGTCATGGTGCCTATGGTACAAGGTATTGAAAACTTCCCAGGATCCTGTCTCTTTTGAGGCAGTTTCTGCCTAGACAAGTCATCCAGTTCTCTCTTTTGAGGCAGTTTCTGCCTAGACAAGTTATCCAGTTCTTTGATGAGCAAAGGGGGTTCATCCTCCCAAGTCTCATTTCCAAATAACTTGTCATTTAGCTTCATGATTGCTCCAAGGTATTTAGCAACTTGCTCTTCAGTGATACACTCATCCTCTTCAGAGGAGAAATACTCATCAGAGCTCATGAATGGCAGAAGTAAGTCCAATGGAATCTCTATGGTCTCATTTTGAGCCTCAGATTCCCATGGTTCCTCATTGGGGAACTCATTGGAGGCCAGTGGACGCCCATTGAGGTCTTCCTCAGTGGCGTTCACTGCCTCTCCTTCCTCCCAAAATTCGGCCATGTTGATGGCCTTGCACTCTCCTTTTGGATTTTCTTCTGTATTGCTTGGAAGAGTGCTAGGAGGGAGTTCAGTAA
>NC_029775.3:103847614-103847844 GCF_000817695.3 Arachis duranensis
CAATTTTTGAGGTGGAAAGAACTTTGCCAAGAAGGCATTGACTAGCTTTTTCCAAGAGTCCAGGCTTTCTTTAGGTTGAGAGTCCAACCATGTTCTAACTCTGTCTCTTACAGCAAAAGGGAATAGCATCAGTCTGTAGACCTCAGGTTCAACCCCATTAGTCTTGACTGTGTCACAGATTTGCAAGAACTCAGCTAAAAACTGATGAGGATCTTCCAGTGGAAGTCCAT
>NC_029775.3:103848079-103946998 GCF_000817695.3 Arachis duranensis
TCTCTACAGAGATTTGTGCCTTAGCTTCTCTGAGTTTTCGTTTCAAGGTCCTTTCAGGTTCAGGGTCAGCCTCAACAAGAATGCTTTTGTCTTTGCTTCTGCTCATATGAAAGAGAAGAAACAAGGAAATAGGGAATCCTCTATGTCACAGTATAGAGATTCCTTGAAGTGTCAGAGGAAAAGAAAAATAGAAGACAGAAGTAGAAAATTCGAACTTATCAAAGAAGATGGAGTTCGAATTTTGCATTAAGGAATAGTGTTAGTCCAATAATAGAAGGATGTGAGAAAAAGGAAAGTAATTTTCGAAAATTAAGTAAAGGATTTTGAAAACATTCTTGAAAAACACTAATTGATTTTCGAAAATGAAAGTGGAAAAGAAATCAAGTGATTTTTGAAAAAGATTTTGAAATTAGAAATCAAAAAGATTTGATTGAAAACTATTTTGAAAAAGATGTGGTTAAGAAGATATGATTAGTTTTAAAAAGATGTGATTGAGAAGCTATGATTTGAAAAACATTTTAAAAAGATTTGATTTTAAAAATCAATGACTTGGCTATCAAGAGAAGATATGATTCAAACATTAAACCTTTCTCAACAGAAAAGGCAACATACTTGAAATGTTGAATCAAATTATTAATTGATGGCAAGTATTTTTGAAAATAGAAAGAAATTGATTTTGAAAAAGAATTGATTGAAAATTTGATTTGAAAAAGATTTGATTTTGAAAAGATTTTGAAAACTAAAAAAAAATTTGCATTAAAAACAAAATCTTCCCTCTTGTGCCATCCTGGCGTTAAACGCCCAGAATGGTGCACATTCTGGCGTTTAACGCCCAAAATGCTACCCTTTTGGGCGTTAAACACCCAACCAGGTACCTTGGCTGGCGTTTAAACACCAGTCTGTCCTTTTTCACTGGGCGTTTTGAACGCCCAGCTTTTTCTGTGCAATTCCTCTGCTGTATGTTCTGAATCTTTAATTCTCTGTATTATTGACTTGAAAAGACACACATTAAAATTTTTTGGATTTTTAATAATAAGGAATAATCAAAATGCAACTAAAATCAAATAACAATGCATGCAAGACACCAAACTTAGCAGTTTGTATACTACTGACACTAACAAAATGAGAATGTATATGAGACACACAAAACACTCAAGTCAATAGAATTCAAAGATCAGAGCACGAAAATCATCAAAAATTACTTGAAGATCCTTAAGACACATGCATGAATGCAACAAGAATATGCAATTGACACCAAACTTCAGATGAGACTTTAGACTCAAACAAGAAATATTTTTGGATTTTATGATTTTGTAATTTTTTTGGATTTTTCGGAAATTAAGTGGAAAAGAAAATAAAGGTATCAAAATTCTTAATGAGAATTCCAGGAATCAGTACAATGCTAGTCTAAGACTCCGGTCCAGGAATTAGACATGGCTTCACAGCCAGCCAAGCTTTCAAAGAAAGCTTCGGTCCAAAACACTAGACATGGCCAATGGCCAGCCAAGCCTTAGCAGATCACTGCTCCAACAGCAAGATTGATAAAAATCAACGAGCTCTTGTGATGATAAGTTGAAACCTCGGTCCAATGAAATTAGACATGGCTTCTCAGCCAGCCAGACTTCAACGAATCATCATGAAACTCTAGAATTCATCTTCAAGAATTCCGAAAAAAAATACCTAATCTAAGCAACAAGATGAACCGTCAGTTGTCGAAACTCAAACAATCCCCGGCAACGGCACCAAAAACTTGGTGTTGTTGCCGGATCAGAAATTTGGCACTGATGTTACCGGACCAAAAGCTTGCCGAAAACTCGAACAATCCCTGGCAACGGCGCCAAAAACTTGGTGCGCGAAATTGTGAACAATACTTTTCACAACTCTCATAATCCCCGGTAATGAACCCCAAAAACGTGGTGTTCAATACCATGGCATAAACACAACTTCGCACAACTAACCAGCAAGTGCACTGGGTCGTCCAAGTAATAAACCTTACGCGAGTAAGGGTCGATCGACGCACCCTGTCACGGCACGGCTATCCATCTGTCGGTTCTCGATCAGGCCGTAATAGAATCCAGTGATTCTTTTGCCTCTGTCACTAATGCCCCGCCCTCAGGAGTTTGAAGCACGTCACAGTCATTCAGTCATTGAATCCTACTCAGAATACCACAGACAAGGTTAGACCTTCCGGATTCTCTTGAATGCCGCCATCAGTTCTAGCCTATACCACGAAGACTCTGATCTCACGGAATGGCTGGCTCGGTTGTCAGGCGAGCGCTCGGTTGTCAAGCGATGAACCATGCATCGTGTATCAGGAATCCAAGAGATATTCACCCAATCTAAGGTAGAACGGAGGTGGTTGTTAGTCACACGTTCATAGGTGAGAATGATGATGAGTGTCACGGATCATCACATTCATCAAGTTGAAGAACAAGTGATATCTTAGAACAAGAACAAGCGGAATTGAATAGAAGAACAATAGTAATTACATTAATACTCGAGGTACAGCAGAGCTCCACACCTTAATCTATGGTGTGTAGAAACTCCACCGTTGAAAATACATAAGAACAAGGTCTAGGCATGGCCGTGAGGCCAGCCTCCCAAAACGTGATCAAAAGATTCAAAGATCTAAAGATCTAAAGATTTAAAGATTTAAAGATGAAAATACAATAGTAAAAGGTCCTACTTATAGAAAACTAGTAGCCTAAGGTTTACAGAGATGAGTAAATGACATAAAAATCCACTTCCGGACCCACTTGGTGTGTGCTTGGGCTGAGCAATGAAGCATTTACGTGTAGAGACTCTTCTTGGAGTTAAACGCCAACTTTTATGCCAGTTTGGGCGTTTAACTCCCATTTTGGTGCCAGTTCCGGCGTTTAACGCTGGGAATTCTGAAGGTGACTTTGAACGCCGGTTTGGGCCACCAAATCTTGGGCAAAGTATAGACTATCATATATTGCTGGAAAGCCCAGGATGTCTACTTTCCAACGCCGTTGAGAGCGCGTCAATTGGGCTTCTGTAGCTCCAGAAAATTCACTTTGAGTGCAAGGAGGTCAGAATCCAACAGCATCTGCAGTCCTTTTCAGTCTCTGAATCAGATTTTTGCTCAGGTCCCTCAATTTCAGCCAGAAAATACCTAAAATCACAGAAAAACACACAAACTCATAGTAAAGCCCAGAAAAGTGAATTTTAACTAAAAACTAATAAAAATATACTAAAAACTAACTAGATCATACTAAAAACATACTAAAAACAATGCCAAAAAGCGTACAAATTATCCGCTCATCAACGTCTTGCACAGGATGGTGCGTAAGGCAGTTAGGAATGGGTGCATCTCTCCATTACTGGTTGGAAGGGACAACATAGAGTTGTCGCATCTCTAGTTTGCAGATGAAACAAATTTATTTTGCCCATAGGAAAACAAGACATTCATGAATTATAAGAGGCTTCTGCATTGTTTTTAGTTGATGTCTGGCCTGAGTATTAACTTTGATAAGTCAAACTTGATTTCAATTAGCTATGAGCTGGAATGGGTGACGAATATGTGTGGCTTGTTGGGATGTGCGGAAGTTGCTTTACCTATCAGGTACTTAGGAATCCCTCTAGGCGCAAACCCTCAGTTGGTGAAGACCTGAAAATCGATGATAGATAAGGTGGAAGATAAGCTCAACTTATGGAAAGTGAAGTCTCTCAACAAAGCTGGCAAGCTAGTTCTCATAAAATCTGTTCTTAATAGCTTGCCGGTTTACTACCTTAGCTTGTATAAGATGCCAAAGTCAGTGGCAGAAAGACTAATTAGGTTACAGAGGAGGTTCTTGTGGAGTAAAGAAGATAGGAACAGCAGTATACCACTTGTGAAATGGGAGGTAGAGCAAGCTTCGAAAAAACTAGGGGGTTTTGGGGTGGGTGATGCATTGATAAAAAATATTATGTTCAAGTGGTGGTGGCGCTTTTCGAAGGAGGACTGCCCGCTGTGGAAGAAGGTTGTATGTGAAAAGTAACCAGTTGAACCCAAGTATAATGTTATCTAAATAGCCATTACCGACAAGAGGTGGCCCGTAAAAAGATATCTGCTAGCTTAATATTCAGGAGCAACAGGAGAGAGATAAGATTATCAGTGGTCTGTCTATGGATGTGGGAAATGGAAGACATATTCGGTTTTGGGAGGATGATTGGTTACAAAGTCGCTCTCTTAAAGTAAGTTTTTCAAGGCTCTTCTCTATTTCAAATAAAAAAGGATCTGTCATAGGGGACTGTGGGTTCTGGGATGGGCTAGAGTGGGTTTAGAAATTTCAGTGGAGGAGAGATTTATTCTAATGGGAGTTAGAGCTTCTCAATCAACTTCATGACCGATTAAGACTAGTTAGAGTTTCGTTTGATAGAGAGGATACAGTTATATAGAAATTTGATAAAATAGGTGTTTTTTCTACTAACTCATTTGTGCAAGTATTAGAGAAAGAGACTATCTCGGAGGACATCACGAGTTACAGCTTCACTAGTACCATATGGAGAGGATTGGTTCCTTCAAGAGTTGAACTATTTGCACGGTTTGTCTTAGTAGGTAGGGTTAATACTAAAGAGAGGTTGAGTAGGCTAGGGATTATTCACAATAGTAGTAATATTTGTGTTTTGTGCAAAAAAGTTGTAGAATTTGTACATCATTTATTTCTTGGATGTGAGTTTACGTGGCATGTGTGGTGCGCTTGGTTGATGTGTGCTGATAGAGTTTGAGTTATTTCGAGGACTGTCAAAGGGCTTTTTGAGAGTTGGACTGGAGTGCCTAGTCGTAAGAAGTGGCTAATAGGTTTCTTTGCAATTATTTGGAATATTATTTGGTTGGAATGGAATAATAGAGTGTTCCAGAACTCAGAGACAGGTGTTGATGGAATTATAAATAGGTCGTTTTTTAGCTAAAGAGAGTGGTGTGGTGATGATCCATTTAGTTGTTGATGACTATGTCAAAGATGACAACAGATTATACTTCTTTTATTGTGTTCATTGTCTTGTGTTTTTAGCTGTATTTTGTACTTTTTACCTGCTCCACTTTATTGTGTTGAGCTTTCTTTGTTAAAAAAATTCATTAATTTACAAATTTTTAGTTTGGATATACAACTAAATATCAAAATAAAAAAGAAAGAAGAATAGAAAAATATATTTGTAATTTTTTTTTGTGGTGGAGGAAATTGGAAAATTCGACATTAGTAAAAAAATATAAAATTTTTGTTTTTCTTACTACAAAATATCTTAATTTTAAAAATAATTTTATAAATTAAGACAAACCATTTAAAAAAATTAATTGCTTTTAAAACTTACATTTCCTTTTAAATTAAAATTTCTTTATCCAGATATACTCTGATTTCATTTTATTTCACATTGATTGTCTATATAAATTCTTAAAAAGCTCATATATATAGACTTTTGATATATTAGTTATAAATATTTTATACACTCATCTAACTAATGAGGTATTATATAATTGTATATATGTATAAAAAATATTTTACATTGATAATATATTAACATTAAATTCATGAACTAATTTCATAAAATAAAAAATATAAACAAACAAGTTCTTCTTAAGTTGGACCTAACTTTTTAAGAATTGGTAATTTTAAAATATAAAAATTAGATGTCTCTTTTCATGTGAATTAGATGTCTCTTTTGCATTAACTGTAAAATTATATCGGGAGAGAGCTTGACAACACAACATAGGGTGCTCGTCATGGATTTTCGCATTGAGCAAAAGTTGAGGAAAAGACATCATACGAAGAACCCAAGGACGAGGTGGTGGCGGATGAAAGGTGAGGAACAAAGAAACTTCCTAAGACGGGTAGGAGAAGAGGCAAAGTGGGATGGGAATGGAAGCGCAGAAGAGATGTGGAGGGAGATGGCAGAAGTTATTAGAAGAACAGCAAAAGAAAATTTTGGTGAATCTAAAGGAATTGACCAAGAGACAAGGAGTCCTAGTGGTGGAATGCGAGTATACAAGAAAAGATAAAGATAAAAAGGGAATGCTTTAAAGAGTGGTCTTTATGCCGCAATACAGATAACTAAGAAAAATATAAGGAGGCTAAGAAAGAGACAAAAGTGGCTGTAAGTAAAGCAAGAACAAGAGCATATGAGGGTCTCTACTAGTCTTTGGGTACGAAAGAAGGAGAAAAAGGTATATATAGAATCGCAAAGAGCCGGGAAAGAATAACGAAAGATTTGGATCAGGTTAAGTGCATAAAGGATAAGGATGGAGAGGTGTTGGCTCAAGAGGAGAAGATTAATGAAAGGTGGAAGAGCTACTTCTACGAGTTATTTAATGAGGGACAGAAGACTCTTTTGAGCCTTGGTCGATTATGCACAAGGGAAGAAGATCAAAACTTTGACTACTATCGAAGGACTCGAGACTTCGAGGTAAAAGAGACTCTAAAGCAGATAAAAAATGGCAGGGCAGTAGGACCTGATAATATCCCGATTGAAGTTTGGAAGGGTCTTGGAGAAAAAGGCATCTACTGGTTAACCAAGCTTTTTAATGAGACTTTAAGGTCAAAGAAGATGCCTGATGAGTGGAGAAAGAGCACCTTGGTACCTATCTACAAGAGTAAGGGGGATATACAAAGTTGCAGAGATTATAGAGGGATTAAGCTTATGAGTCATACTATGAAGTTATGGGAAAGGGTGATAGAACGGAGGTTGAGAAAAGAGACACAAGTAACAGAGAACCAATTTGAATTTATGCAAGGCAGATCTACCATTGAAGCAATATACCTATTAAGAAGGATGATAGAGAGGTATCGTAGTAATAAAAGGGATCTACATATGGTGTTTATTGATTTGGAAAAAGCGTATGATAGGGTACCAAGGGAGGTCTTATGGAAAATTTTAGAAAAGAGGAGAGTAAGGATTGCATATATTCGGGCAATTAAAGACATGTATGATGGGGCCACAACTAGTGTGAAGACTCAAGGTGGTGTGACAGAGGAATTCTCTATTGGTGTAGGATTACACCAGGGATCATCCTTAAGTCCATACCTTTTCACATTAGTCTTGGAAGTACTCACAGAGTACATCCAAGAGCATGTGCCATGGTGCATGCTTTTTGCCGATGATATCGTCCTTATGGGAGAGTCAAGGGAAGACCTAAATAAGAAGTTGGAGTTATGGAGAGAAGCTTTAAAAGTGTATGGTCTGCGCATAAGCCGTAGCAAGACGGAATACATGGAATGTAAGTTCAATCTGAGAAGGGAAAACCCCAATATAGAGGTGAAGATTGGAGAAAACATCCTACAAAAAGTTAAAAGTTTTAAGTATCTTGGATGTATCATACAGAATAATGGAGAGATTGAACAGGATGTAAATCATAGGATCCAAGCAGGTTGGTCAAAATGGCGGAGTGCATCTGGTTTTATATGCGACAAAAAAGTGCCTCTAAAACTTAAAGGTAAATTCTATCGTACCGCTATAAGACCGGCTATGCTGTATGGTACGGAGTGTTGGGCGGCTAAAGGGGAGCACGAACATAAGCTGAGTGTGGCAGAGATGAAGATGTTGAGATGGATGAGTGGTCATATGCGATTGGATAAAATAAGGAATGAAGATATAAGGGAGAGAGTTGGAGTAGCACCCATTGTGGAAAAGATGGTTGAATCGCGTCTCAGGTGGTTTGGACATGTGAAAAGAAGACTGATAGAACATCCAGTCAGGAGGGTAGATGAGATGGAAGATGGACAAAGGGCAAAAGGCAGAGGAAGACCTAAGAAGACCATCCATGAGGTGGTCAAATGAGATTTACATGTAAACGGTCTCTCGGTAGACATGATACATGATAGAGCACAATGGCATCGTTTAATTCATGTAGCCGACCCCACTTAATGGGACAAGGCTTTGTTGTTGTTGTTGTTGTTTGTTGTACACTTTATATTAGAACTTTGCAGTAAAGCTCATGCGCACTATGCACCATCCAATTGAAGACTGTACATTGTCTTTGTGATTGTAGTACATTCGGAATTCACTCGGCTATTTCAATTTTCTTCTCTGCAAGAATTTTACTCCTTGAGAATGGAAGATGATATTGCAAATTAAATATCGGAATTTATTTCGTAAATAGTCAAATTGAGTGAAAAGTGAAGATTTTTATTACATTTATAAGGTATATGTATATTTTGTATGATAAAAAAAATTTTATAATTTTTTTTACTAAAAAAAAGTAATATTCACTTTTCATTAAAGTTTCATTTTTCGCGTTTTTATTGAAAAGCATCACATCACTTATCTCGTTTACAATGTAAATGAAATAAATAAACATGTATCTTATTTACATTAGATAACAAAGCTGAAAAAGACGTAGTCGTATCACGTTTATACATGTGTTGTGTAACAGTCTTATCTCGTTTACAATGTAAACAAGATACATGTTTACTTATTTCGTTTACACTGTAAACGAGATAAGAGGAACAGAGGCCTATATATGTATCTCATCCATAGTGAATATTTTGACCCTTTGACTTCTCTTTTTTGGCTTTTTCTCCCACTTTTAACCCTTTTCTAATCATATTTCCGAGTTACTCAAAGAATATGGTGCACGCTGATAGCCACGATGGAGACATTAGCAGACTCAACGCGACTTGGCACATTGCAGGGATAAAGGAATTTGCAGTTGGTATTGATTTCCGTTTATGTTTATGTTAAAGCATAGATGTAATTCCCTAATTAAGGTAGTTTTACGTAGGTAGTATGCAGTACATGTCAGGATTGGTTTAAATGTTAGGATACGATGTTAGGTACAAGTTAAATTGGATGTTATTGATTTAGTTATTAATTAAGGTTATTAACTAAGGTTAGGATTTGTTTAAATGCTAGGATATGATGTTAGGTTTAAATGCTAGTATGCTAAATTATTATTAAGCATATCTTTGTTAATTTAGTTATTAATTTAGGGTATTAATAATTTGTAATAAACCTAATCATGAAGCAAAATGTTTATGTTTAAATTATTTTTTGTTAAGTTTTCTTAAGTAAACGTTTTCACTTAAGCTACCATATATAAGAGTTGTGAAATGAATTTTATTATTCACTATTTTACTTAATAATTTAATTTAAATTAATTAAATAGAAAGTATAGTCATTAGTTATCTTAGGAGACATTTTCATTTGCATTAAAATAGACGTTAAAGTTAATTATTTATCTAAGCATTTCTATTATTCAAGTAAACTTTTTTATGTAAATAAATTTGTAATTTAAGTGTTTGTACTTATTTGCTTGAATAGTTTACTTATAAGCTAAATCATTTCCTGATTCGGTATTCTTATTGTTTACCAGATGCCTTGCTTGCTTCTTCCGAGGAGAGTGGGTCACACACTCCCACCACCAGACGCATTGTCCCGTGCCTGAGAGAGGCCGGGTTCAGTGATGCATTGTCGCTCAGGGATTTTGTCTTCGACAACTCCCTAATTACGGCATTCGTTGAGCGTTGGCGCCTAAAGACCCACACCTTCCACATGCCGTGGGGTGAGTGCACGATCATCCTCCATGATGTCGCATACCACCTCGGGTTGCACGCTAATGGAGTGTCCATAGGTGGTTGCTTTTGTGACTTTCACATGTGGTATGGTACTAGGGCCTGGGAGTTAGTTGAGAGGCTACTCAGAGCCAAGCCTCTTCTAGTCTAGCAGTAGAAAACACAGAGGAAGGAGTCTTTCTCCCTGAAGCTGCATGGCTTTAGGATTGTGTCCGACAGATGCCCCCGGGTACTGATGACCCAGCCACCCTCCGATAGTATGCGAGGTGCTACATATTGTTGATGATCGGAGGTTACCTGATGATTGATAAGTCCAATAATCAGGTTCATCTTCGGTGGCTCCCACTACTAGACGACTTTGCGAGGTGCCGTAGTCGGTCAAAGGGATCTGAGGTGCTAGCATTGGACATATCACTCCTTATGCTCAGTGGCACACCGATCCACCATAGACATCACCGGGTGTACTCCTCTACTTGTTTCTTGGATATACCAAAGGTTCCCTAAGTGGTGTCCACCCGAGCGACAGATTCACATGTTCCATATGGCTGCGAGGTAACTATTTAAATTAGTTTTACTATTCTTCATTTTCACTTAACATTAGTAATATAGATTGACTGAATGGTGGTTAATGTTGCAACTGTCCACAGGTTGATTGGGATGACATAACAGAGTAGGGACCAGCCCGAGCAGAGGGTCCGCAGATGGCGTCGGGAGTTGGATCAATTACTTTGGGATGAGGTAAGCCATGTGTCATTTTATTTTGTTCGGTTGCGTAGATTAGTCAAATTTTTTATAGCATATGTTACTGACACCACTTTCAATGCGTCCATTGTAGTTTACGTGGATGCTGTACGACAATTCTGCTCTGCAGGATATTTGCCCCCTATGGCTTAAGAAGGAGGCAGAGTGGGGCCATGGATGTGTCCCCTTCGTATGCATCAACATAGTGGAGTTCTACTATCCAGACCGTGTAAAGCGTTAGTTCAATGACGAGTAGTCAGTGCCTGGGGACCCAGTGAACGTTGATAAGTTCCTGACTACCACTAGCCGAGGCGACGATGTGTAGTGGCCGACCAAGCTGTGTGATTGGTATGACCGGTGGTGTGCTCTATTTCAGGAGGGACACCGCATATCCATTCAGTCGTGCTTCGACTATCGGCCGATGCGGGAGTATTGGGACTGGTGGAGAGTGACATGCCGTGTTCAACACTTGTCAGGGCAGCACGTCCTAGATGACCCCAGGTTGGTGGATTTACTGGGAGACGTGTAGCCATCAGCAAGCTAGCTGAGGGATGTCCTAGACCTTCCTCGAGACGTCCCTAATCATCGTCGGCGGGCTAGGGAAGTTTCGTCAGACATGAGGAGGCCCACCAGACGAGTGAGGGGTGTTAGAGAGTGTGGAGGTGCTACAGAATGCCGCAGAGACGGGGTCAAGCAGTGTAGAGCGTGCTTGGCGTGGAGTCCGACGAGGAGGCAGAGTATCATCGACATGAGGAGCATGGTGATATCCCGTAGGACCATGGTGGCTCGCCTCCTCCTCCACCTCCTCCACCACATCCCCTATCCGGGTTAGGATCAGGGGCTGGTTGAGCTTATTGGGACGTTGCCCCTCCTGGTTGGCATGACATGGGTCCATCCAGCAGTCGCATGAGGAGTCGCTGATCGATGATATAGACATTGATGAGGCCTTTTAGCTTCACACCACCGACTAGCCCACCATACAGCGCATTGCGGACCAGTTCCGAACAGGTCGAGAATAGAGCATGGGTTAGCCATACCATCACCCTTCTGCCCCCTGCTTCCACCACTGTATGGGTCCCCTATATATCTCCTGGCTCTGGAACATACTCCGGTTCACATCTGGGACCTGGTGCTTAGTATGCGATACTGCCATCGATGGATTACGGCCAATTGATGACGGCGTCCCAACCGATGCCGCCACCACCTCTTTCTCCGCCTTATCACCCTTCGTACCCACCAGTGTTGTACTCTGACAGCTATGCTGCGCCGTACCTTCCAAGTCCATCGCATCCGGAGGCACAGCCACAGGCACCCGAGTATCACCCACATCCTCAGGCAGACTCATACCCGAGCAAACCTCAGAAACAGGCGTAGCCTCCACCATGTGGCACCAGCCATCGGCGACATTTTCAGAGTGATCACCGCCAATGACCTCAGATAGTTTCTGATGTATACTGTTACTTTTGTTATTACCATTGCTGTATTTTAATGCACTTTGATGTATTTATATAAGAGTAGTTACAATTTGATGTACTTTGATAAGGTGACATTTGATGTATTTTGGTTTCCTAGTTTGTTATGAATTCATCGCTTTGTGCGTGTTAATAAAAATGTCGTTATGGTTTAAATCGCAATAGTTATAGTTCAATCAAAATTTGGAATGAGAAATGTTTAGAATTCATTGTACTTAATGATTCAAATTTGGAATACAAATTACTGCGAACGAAAATAGAACAAATAGAAACATTACACATTTCCCCCTAAACATGTGGACTATAATGAAAAAATTCTAAGCCAAACACATACAAAGTAATAACCGTCAACTAAGCCTCGTTCGTCTGCTGGTTTGGACAACCTCTTCGAGTTTGACCAGTTTGCCTGCATAATCAGCACCATTTCTCTTCGTGCTCGCCCTCGTCCATCTCATTCCGGAATCTTGTGGAAATCAGTCTGCCAATGGACTTCTTGCGCATGGCAGGGTTAGGTCGGAGGCGTGTCCCATACCACTTTGGCCAAAGTTTCTCATCTAGTATCGGTGGAAACTCCTCGACTAGTATACTATAAACACAGCCTGTTGTGTGTACACTGGATGGACGTATGGTCCTCATTCGATACTCGTGGCGGTGCATGCGACCAGAGCATGACGACATGAAAAATGGAGTGACTGGAAAAGGCCAGAGTTACATGTGCTTTCCGTCAGGTGAACACGGAATGACCACTCTTCAACCACAAACACAGAAGCCTATCTATCGCAGTGAGTGCGCGCATCTTCGAGATTCCCTCTCTATTCTTCTCAATAGCCACCATGAACTACTGCGTAAACTGATTACTCACCACTAGCTGTGCGTGTGCCTCCCGTCCCTTCCTCACGAACAACTGCTGCAGTGTCTCCCGTCCCTTCTTGTTTATGTGACTATTAAGATGAAGAACATGATTAGTTTTTACAATAGAAATTAGAATAGTTGTAAAAATATTTTAATAATAATCAAGATGAATGTATAACTTTTATGTCAATTTACGCCGACATTTAACCTTTACATGAACAAATTAACATGGCACGCAAACAATTTTGCGATAAACTTAAAAAGTCTTCGTTAACCAAAAAATCAGTCTTACAACGTCAAATAACAAATGTCGAGATAAGTATTTTTTATTTTTAAGGATTTTGTAGTACAATGAAAAATTTGTTAAGAACACATATTGGATATTTACAAAAAATAAGAGGATAAAAACTTTATTTTACCTCCTTAAAAGAAGAATAAAATAACAAATAAATTTCTAAAAATTTATACTTCAAATAAATTAGTTTTTGAAAAAAAATACCAATAAAATCCTCTACAATAACAAATATGAATATATTAATTTTAGATTAGTCCCTATAATCAGGATAGAAGATTATAATTTAAGAGTGAATACCCATTTTACGGCCCTGTTAATTTCTTTGAAGGACTACGAGGTCCTCAATAAAAAATAAAATCCATTTTGGCCTTTGATATTTAATTTCTTGAGACTGATTAGCTCCTCTATTAATAATGTCTTTTTAGAACTTACTTATGTAATACGTTAATCACTAATATATCTTTTATTTATTTTTTATAAGTAAAAATAATTTAAAAATCACTAATATTTTTTAATTTTACAAAGTAAATTTAGCCAATATATTTAAAAAAGATAACAAAAGAAAAAAAAACTAAATAGTCGTGATAATTACCTCTAGAAGATAATGAGATTTCTAACAAAAAGAATTTATAAGTCCTAGTTGACTCTTAACGGATAAATCAACAGTTTAACATATTATGTAGGGCTTATTCTATTAATACAAAAAGACTAATCAGTCTCAAAAAAATAAAGATCAAATACTAGAAAGAATATTTTTTTATTAAAGGTTCATTATCTTTCGAAATAATTGTCAGAGACTATTTAATAGGTTTTTTCCCTTAATTTATACATGACATGTCCTATGACTGCGTTTGTTTCTAAGAATAGAACTAGACAAGACAAGACGTTGAGAACAAAACATAAAGAATAGAGACACAAGATTTTGTGTTCTTATATTCTATTTGGTGATAAACTAGAACAAATTATAAAAATCTAATTTATTCTCATTTTTTCATTCGAAAAATTTGAGATAAAAAATATAATTATGAAAAATTAACAAGAATCATAAAAGAAAAAGGGTTAAGTATGATTTTGGTCTCTAGGGTATAGGTCGAAATTTTTTTTTGTCCTGAATCTTTTTTTATATACAAAATCATTCCTAAGGTTTAACTTAGTTTTAAAATCGTCCTTATCGTAAGGACCAAAATCGTATCGAGGTGATGACGAAAGCGGAGGCAGAGGTGGACTTCATCTTCTTCTTCCCTTCTCCCTTCTTCTTCGGATTAATACTCAAATTCGTCCCTCAAAGATCACGCGATATTCATTTTCGTCCCTGAATGATTTTCTTAATCAAATCAGTCCCTGAAAGATAAACTGTTAGTCAAATTAGTCCTTCAGTCAATTGAATGATGACGTGTCACGTTAAGTGCCACGTGGCATGATGACGTGACACGCCACGTGGCAGAACAGTGACACGTGGCACGCCACGTGACAGGTCAGTGACACGTGGCATGTCACGTGTCACTTGACATAAAAAAGTTTCTATTAGTCAAAATAGTCCTTGAAAGTCTAGACGTAAGTCATTTTCAACCCTTAAATTTTAAAAATTAGTCAAACTAGTCCTTTTATAATTTTTTTTCTTCATAAAATTATCTCTCTCCTTTAATTCTTCTCAAAATCTCTCTTATTCTTTTCTATTCTAAAACATTTTTCTTACATTACTACTTTTTGCTGGAATATATATATATTCCAGCAAAAAGTAGTAATGTAAGAAAAATGTTTTAGAATAGAAAAGAATAAGAGAGATTTTGAGAAGAATTAAAGGAGAGAGATAATTTTATGAAGAAAATTCAGCTGCTAAGTGCAGTGCAGCCTACATCCAGTCTCCATCACAACAATGATGGAATTTCAGTATAATCTTCTTTGATTACAGACTATAAAGTGCTAACCCAACATACAATGGGATTCCCACAGAATACATTGAAGGAGAAGAAAAACTGTTAGCTTAGGATAACCCATGCAAAACCCAACATGCAATTACCTCTAGTCGTTCCTTGGTCATCAATCTTCATCAATCCGAGCGCTCCATCCTTGACTTGCTCTCCAAGATGAATTTCTGGCCCTTGATGCTTCATGATGATGATAGCTTCATCTGCTCCAATTTTCGCCTCTTCCATCACGTAGCCACCCTAGCTACTTCCTGTGGTGGTTGAGCAGAATCAGAGACAAGCCATCCCTCCAAGGATCTTCACCTTGCTGGCCGAATCTTCTTCAACCATTTTTGGTATGGAGAAGCCAAGATCTCATCACCATATCTTACCATAAGTAATAAGAATCTCAGCCACTACATTTTTTATGTTTTCTTTTTCATGCCATCATAGTGATGGTCTTTAGGCGTGCTTCTTCTTTTCTATGGTAGCTTGCTGTAACTTCCATGGTTGCTGAGTGAAATGACCGAAAGAGAAGCAAGTAGAGAGAGAAGTGAGAGTAAGAAAGAAAAGCAATTAAATGTGTTTGAATAAATTAATTAAAATGATTTGCTTTTACTTCCCTTTGGTTGAGTAGCGTGTAGCATTGATGATCAACATCATGTCAATCACACTTTCTCTCTCATTGTTCCAAGGTCTGCAATAATTCCAATTAATAAAATTTGGATTCCACTAAAGAGTAAAAGTGATATCCGTTGGAGCATGCAGTAACATGATCAAAGGAATGGGTTTCATTTGTTAAAAGGATAAAGCAATATTGTGCCCCATCTCTCAATTTTGAGAAGAATTAAAGGAGAGAGATAATTTTATGAAGAAAAAAAATTATATAAGGACTAGTTTGACTAATTTTTAAAATTTAAGGGATGAAAATGACTTACGTTTGAACTTTCAAGGACTATTTTGACTAATAGAAAACTTTTTTATGTCAAGTAACACGTGACATGCCACGTGTCACTGACCTGTCACGTGGCGTGCCACGTGTCACTGTTCTGCCACGTGGCGTGTCACGTCATCATGCCACATGGCACTTAACGTGACACGTCATCATTCAATTGACGGAAGGACTAATTTGACTAACAGTTTATCTTTCAGGGACTAATTTGATTAAGAAAATCATTCAGGGACGAAAATGAATATCGCGTGATCTTTGAGGGACGAATTTGAGCATTAACCCCTTCTTCTTCTTTCCTTTTTCTTTTGCAGAAACACTCTCTTTCTCTTATTTTTTTTTATTTTATAATTTTTTTGTTATGGATAATTTGGTCCACAATTTTAATATTTAAGTAAAAAGGACGATTTTAAAATTTGGTTTTAAATCTAATGAAAAAAATTACGACCTATACTTTAAAGACTAAAATTGTATTTAACCAAAAAAAATAAAAAATAATTTGTATCTTTTATTACTGTCTTTGTATCTTTTTTTATAAGATAGACACAAAATACACTAATTTTATCTTTTTAAATATATTAAACATAATTTTATATCTCTATATTTCTCTTTCAGTATCCCATATTTATAAACAAACGCAGCCTATATAATTTTTTTTTCCCTTCCTCCAACATGTAAATAGTGAAGGATTTATTTGTCAGTAAAAAGATATAATGCATCAGGAGCGTGGGCTAAAAGGGGGAAAGGCAGAAACGATCAAACGAAGAATGAAAAACTGTTCCTCGGGTTTACCACCATCGCGTGCTCCACTCCACCACTCTCAGCCAACAAGCACTAAACAAACCAAACGAAACAAATCAAAACAAACCCCTTCCCCCAGCACCACCGCCACACCAATCCCCCTACGACGTCGTTTCTTCTTCCCCAAATACTCATAAAAAACACACACTCACACAGCCAAACACGGTCTTCCTTGAATGGGCAATTGCGGCACCAGAGAAGAATCCGCAGTAGTTTCCAATGCTCAAGGTCCTTTCTCAGATCTACTCTTAATTCCTAACCCAATTCATTATCCCTCACATGCACACACTTAATCTTAATTTTACATAATTAACCCTCTCTCTAATTAACCGTACCTTCTGTTTTTCAGTTCAGCAGCTCCAGGCGTCGTCCTTGAGCTCCAGGAACGCCGGCGCCGGCGCCGGTGACAGGAAGCACAGCCGCTCGGTGTCGGATCTGAGCGAGTCTTGCTCCACGCCGCGCCACTACAACATCGAAGACGTGAGGAACAACACGCTGCTCTACACGCACGTGATCGCGTTCACGCTCTACGAGCTTGAGACGATCACCAAGAGTTTTCGCTCCGATTATATTCTCGGAGAGGGAGGGTTTGGGACTGTGTATAAGGGGTACATTGATGAGAATGTGAGGGTTGGGCTCAAGTCGCTGCCCGTAGCGGTTAAGGTTTTGAACAAGGAAGGGCTTCAGGGACACCGAGAATGGCTTGTATGTTTGCCAATTGCAATTGCATTGTGTTATATTGAATTGCATTGTAGTGTATTTCTTGTTAAATTTGTTTAATGTAGTTGTTAGTTAATTAGGGTTGGTTTGATTCACTTGCTGATCATGGCTTAATGTTTGATTCCGTATGTTGCTCTATAAGTGCTCATTGACTTTGGATTGGGGTGAAGGAATGTGAGCCATTACATAAACCTAAATCATTGTGAACTGAGAAACTTGTTGTTTGGGGTTATTTGTTGTTCTTTACTTTTTATGGTAATTGTTTTTGTGTTGGTTGTTTGATTGATGACTTGGTTGTTGATGTTGTGGTGGTGTTGTTGCAGACGGAAGTGAATTTTCTAGGGCAGCTTAGGCATCCTAATCTGGTGAAGTTGATAGGGTACTGCTGTGAGGATGACCACAGGCTGCTTGTGTACGAGTTCATGTTTCGAGGAAGTCTGGAAAATCACCTATTCCGAAGTATGCAAACTTCTTCTCTAATCCCTTTGGATTTGATGTTCTTGTAGTTGAGTAAGGAAAATATAGTAAGAGGAAGACCAATCCAATTAGAAGATAGTGTGGAATTTTTGCCTTTAGACGAATTTTATTATACTTCATGATGAATTTAAGCCATTGAGCATATTACTCTCAAAATGCATAAAATACAAAGTGGATATTCTGCTACACTTTGGGGCAGGTCAAAGTCATTTTAGATTCCAAGATATGCATTGGGACCCACACATGCTGTAGACTGGTTATACATGCTGGCTTTGGGGAGCTATACATTGTTTCTAATTTAAGTATTAAGACTTGCCTAATGTGTTTCTAGTCTAGAAATGATAGTTTTTGGGAACTTCATGTTGTGTCTGCCATTTGGTATGGCTTTGAGATGTCATGTGAGTTATATCTTGTTCCCATTGTTTGTTGGATTATCTTGATGCTTGCTAGGGTAGTTTTGAGACAGTATAGAAGTTGTATGTATACTCTGAGGAACTTCATTTTTGCTTCCTGTTTCATACTTTATAAACTTGCATTTTTAATCTGTATTTAAACTTGTGATTATATTAGAATAGCATTTCTCTCTGCTTTGGCTGGTTTTTATGAAAATCTTTTGATTCACTATACAACAAAAGACAAGACTACTTGAGTTTTTCTAAATCTTGCTTCATTAGTAGTTGTGATTTGTGAAGAAAAGAATTCTACTTATACTTAAATAATAAATAGTTTATTTGCTAAAACTATTCCAAGTTCCTTGTGTGTTTTTCCAACTCAATTTGATATGACCTTTCCTGAGGCTTCCAGAGGCAACTATCCCTTTACCATGGGCTACAAGAATGATGATTGCTCTAGGAGCTGCCAAAGGGCTTGCCTTTCTGCACAATGCTGAAAGGCCAGTAATCTACCGTGACTTTAAAACGTCTAATATATTATTGGACTCTGTAAGTTTCTATTGTTTTAACTTGATTAATGTTTCTACTACGGCCGTGCATTAATGGATTTTTCCTTCACTTGGTCTTATCAATAACTACAGGACTATACGGCCAAGCTTTCTGATTTTGGTCTAGCAAAAGCAGGACCACAAGGGGATGAAACCCATGTATCTACCCGAGTCATGGGTACATATGGTTATGCTGCCCCCGAATATGTAATGACTGGTATGATCTCAATTTTGCAAACATGCTCAATTTGCAAGTAATCCATTTGTTTAAGCTCGAACATTTAGAAGTATATCAGCTCACATGTGATGCGAGAGTTAGCTAGGCTGGTGTACTGTGGGTTGGGTAAAAGACAGTTAAATGCTGGTCCCCTTTTTCAGGACATGGCCTTAGGTATATAGCAAATTAATATGCAACTCTTACTATCTTTCTTGGGCTTAGCGGCTTAACCGATAGGAACATGTCCGTTTATCCGGGGATTAGATATAAAACGGTTCCTGTTTCTGGTCTCCTGGAATTCATGTTTTTATCTTTGCATGTCATTATTGGTTCAGTACGTACAATCTTGAAATACCCCAATTGTTATCATGGCTAGAAAACAATTTATATTATCATCTTTAATTTAACTCAAATTATTTTTTCCTATTTTATTTTTGTCGTTTACTACAGCAGGTTCTAATATACTACTGTCGCCCACAGTTCAAACTGGTTGTGATGGCTTGCATGTAGACATTGAGCATGTTTCATAAATCATAATATACTTCTGAGCTTAATACAAGTTGAGCATTCTTGCATATGTTTGTGTGGATACAGTTCTAATAAGGCATATTTGAAAATTGTCAGGCCACTTGACAGCTAGGAGTGATGTGTATAGCTTTGGGGTTGTTCTTTTGGAGCTTTTGACGGGAAGGAAATCTGTTGACAAGACAAGACCTGGGAAGGAACAGAGCTTAGTAGATTGGGCACGGCCAAAGCTTAATGACAAGCGCAAACTCCTGCAAATAATTGATCCTAGATTGGAAAACCAATATTCAGTGAGAGCTGCACAGAAAGCATGTAGCTTGGCATACTATTGTTTGAGTCAAAATCCGAAAGCCAGACCACTAATGAGCGATGTGGTCGAGACATTGGAGCCCTTACAAAGTTCAAGTATAGGTGCCGGTGAAGTTTCATTAACCGGCTCAAATAGTGTAAGCACAGGGCACTTTCCGATGACCAAAATCTCCGACTACCGAATGCGTCCCAAGTTCTCAAACAATGTTGGTCCTGGTGCTGCTTGCCGGTCTCCTAACCCTAGCTGCTCGCCGGGTGCTGCAGCAGCATGCCGGGTAAGATAATCGCGTGCAATGTATCCCTTATTTGGTGTGCTTCTCAAATCTCCCCTTAATCTCGAGTTATTGATTGCCAAAAGTGTGGGTGGCTTCCATGTATTTATTGCTGCTTTGTACATGGTGTATGGTGATAAGAAGCCATGGTAGATAAATTTATCAATGGTTGGTCTTCTGTTCATCTCGATGCAAGTTATTGTGTGGAAAAATGTATGTATTTATAATCATCGAGGCATCAGAACTACTAATATAACTGGTTGCTCACAGCCTCATGTACATGGAGAGGTTGGAACTTAAGCAAGCAAGCTACCTGGTGAGAGATTATTAGGTAGATTGGCTGTAAGATAATCTTATCACATCTAACATGCCTCTACTGCAACCTCAGTTAGTTTGACTGCACTCTCCTGTTCTGCTTTTTTTTCAAGTGGCTTTTTTTTTTGTTGAAGAGGGAAAAAAAAAATAAAGACCAAGGTCATTTTCAAGCTTGCAAGGTTGTTTAGTTATGGCTGTCTTGCAAGAAATGTTAGCTTCTGCATTTGACAGCATCAATGTATATTTTACAATGTAAAAAGTATAAGTGTTGGTGCTGTGTTTGGGAAGTAGTTTTAAAATGTTTGAGCATTTTTCTTATTATTTCTACAAATATTTCACAAATACCTCGGCTGTGAAATTTTCAAATTTTTGCCATCAGAACATGTGTAAATAACCGATTTTTCTTCGAGTTAAATGCTACTATATAGCAACGCTGGTTTATCATACTTAATTTTCATTATAACATATATAAGGAAGATCTTTCATGCTTGCTAAAACGAGTTCAATGTATTATATTATAACTACAGTTGTCCAATGTAATGTAACATAAATATTATGGTATATAGAATTTCATCACAATGCGAGTATTAAAATCATAAAGCTCAACATAAAACAGGTAAAATGATAGACGGACCTTAATTTTTATTTTATTTTTTTCTGATGATTATTCAATAGAAATGGAAATGAACTATAATTCCAATATATCTTGTTCAATGAATATATCTTTACTAATTTATCAAACAAGAACAAAAGGAATTCGACCAAAGACGATCAATCCTCATAAAATTCACATACAGCAATAATACAAATGTAACATGTTATTAAAAAATCTAGGCGATAAATATAGATAAGAGACCAAAAACCAAAATAAAGTGAAAATGATAGCTTTGCTCAGCTTGAATCATAAAGTTGGATCGTTTTTCCAAACTAATTCAGCCAAGCCATGGTTTACTTAACCATGAATTTATTCGGAGATAATATTCATGGTTAATTAGAAACATATCACTGGCTAAATCAGTTTAGCAAATGATTAATCATATGCAGAGACCGCAATGTCCAATTATGGTCCAAACTGAACGATAGTACAGAACTATCATTTCATTTTACTAACAGAGAGAGAATAAAATCAGGCCTAAAAATTTACTAAGCTGCCATGTCTAATGCCGAGAACAATAGAAATCATTCAGTCTCCATGGACATGAGTCTTACTCTCGTAGTATCTCTTCTCACTCTCCCCCTTCTTTTCATTCCGTTTCTGAATCAAAGATAAAATAAAATAAAGCGGGTCAAAATAACTGAGAGCGCATTAGATAGGAAATCATGGCCAAAGGAACAAGAAAAGTTCAAAGAAAACCAGCTAACCATAACAGACATTCCACTGGATAATTTTCTTCCTATTCTTTGTATATTATGTCCTCTCATCCAAGGGTTGAGTTTAGAATGTCCACTTTTATGTTCAAATAAATTGTTTTCTTGAACCAATCAAGGATCTAACACTAGCTTCTTTTATTGGATAAAACCCACCAGTTCATCAGGGTTTATTACTAGGAATCCAAAGAATTCAGCTCAACTCATAGAAATCCAAAAAGGTTTAAGTATCTCAAAGGCTAATTTTTGCATTCTTATGGTTCGAACACAAAACACCCGATTTACTGGTCAAAACATCTAGCCATTTCAACGAACCCTATGTCGGTGATCTAGTCATTAACTAATTCACATTTTCCTTACTTTCTTTTTTATAAAAAGCTAATTCACTATACTTATCATTGACTATTTATAAATATGCTAACATTTGAACAAGAATTGAAAAGAAAAGAAATGTGATAATGATGATGCGCAATCAGACCTGGAATGCCTCGTGATTTGATACAATCCTTCTAATTATTGTAGTGGTTGTTATCCCTAAAGGACTAACCAAGACTCTGAAGATGCCCATGCTAATGGGAACAGCATATGGGTTGGATTCTTCCTGTACAAGAATCAATTTCACAGGAGTTAAGGAAAGTCGTGCTGCAGAAGAAGTATTAGTGCCTGTAATAAATATTGTAAATCCATTTGCAGAAGAAAAAATTACCTTCTGAAAATCATCGTTTTCCGCAATGGTTCCATGGACAACTAATGAGATGTTAAATGTTGTGATCTGCACTCAAGATTTGAGGAGTGTCACGCCAATCCAAGAATGCATAAATACTTAAAAAGCAAAACAAGAAACAGAATATATTATTGGAATATATACAAACAGAAACAAGCTAGAAATTATCACTAAATCTTGCTAGCATGCTTTTCAAATAGGAGAAAGACCAAGCTTAAGCTGGTCTCGACATTGTCACAAAGCCGCTATTATGTTACGAGTTTTGATCTATGATGACATCACATCAAAGCCTACATCATATCAAAGACCCTGAGCAATTACTTAGGAGTTTGATCCTTGATATATCCATTAATCATTACTAAATAGAGTTTTCAGCATGTGGTAAAGTGGATGCATGTATTATCCATAACTCAAGTGAATATCGTGACAGGGAGTTTGACAAATATATATATAAAGCTCCAGGTCTCCACCTTATCTCCTAATCTTCTTGGAGAATTACTCTAACAGTAACCGAAATAATGTCACAAAGGCTAGGCTCAGGTATATATCTAGACCATAATATCATTATGATATAACTCACCCTCCTACAAACACAATACTTGCACATGGCAATTGTGCAAAGTAGAAAGATTTAGAGAGTAAAAAACCATAGACAAGCGTACATAGCATCCCAAGCTCGCTCTCCCACATCCATTTTTACCGATGAATTGGGCATGGCTTGTTCAGTGAAATCTTCATTAGTCACTAGTATTGGTTAGCATAATGGCAAAATTAGAACATACTTTTACCACCTCATGGCTCAAGAACGGTTATTGCAGCAGGAAAGAAAGATCACAGCATGCAAAGTCAATAATAAGAATGAATTAACTAAACTAATACTAACCATATCCCTGGACACCTCCCACGGCGCACCGATTATAACTTCATCCACATAGCGGCATGCTAAAACACTTAAACTTCTTTCATGGAGATTCATGATAGGACGATGTGGTCCTCTAGTTTCACTATAAAACCAGTGTGGAAAAAAGTTAATAAAAAAGTATGTAAAACAATAAACATTAGTAGTATAAACATCAATGAGAATAGATACTTGGATTGTTTTATGTTGAATACATATTTATAGCTTTTTATTTGATGCAAAATAATGCTACTATAGGAATAGTTTATCTTTAGGAAATAAAATAAAACTGGGGAATAAAATTTATGAATGACAACAACCTGACTGTCTGATCAGTGTGTATTCCAACAAGAAGAAAATCTCCTAGTTCCCGAGCCAGCTTCAAGATCTATCAAACATAAAAGTGCAATGTCAAGCTGAAAAATCACACATTAACTTTGACACAGGCAGGTAACTGGAACAATATGAATGAATAACTTTCTAATAGATACATAACCATTCATGTACCTCTTATCTAATAGTTTAAGCTTTTGGGAAAGTGGTCTCATGACACTTTTCTGGAATAAATAGTACAACTCTTAAATGCATCACAATCATGTAAAAAAGAAAAAAGGCACACAAATGAAAAGTATGTCATTGTTAAACACTCACTCATAAACCCCATGAAAAGCTAAAGGCCTATTTAGTTTGGGAAAACATTTCTCTTTTCATTTCTCAGGTTTTTTATTTTCAGAATTTCGTGAAGAAAAAATGGAAATAGAAATGGAAATGTTTTATTGTTTATTCTACCTATTTATTTATACCAGTAAATGGTGCAGATGCAGGCCATACCAAATTTAGTCTGTAAAATGCATTAAGGAGGCAACCGGAAAAGGACATTTTGATTTTCTTAGAAGCCAATGGCATCAATTAATCCATATAGCTGACTCTGACTAGTGGTATATTCTAGTAGTTGGTAGTAGTGCGGTGGTAGCTACAATTATATATGGCCACAAAAGCAAGCACACAACAAAAAGGGTATCATATCAGTGTCAAAACATTTTAATATTGATTGCAGCAGATAATAGTTTAGTAAAGGCAACAAAATATTCGATTGAAAATAAAAAAAAAAAAACCCTAAAACAGGAAATTAAGCTACCTTCCACTCCATTGTTCTGACATAACATTTAACAGTGCATTGGTAAGCAATTATGTTGAGAAGGTAATATAAAGTTATAAACAATACCTCAACATGACCAGCATGAAAGAGATCAAAGGCTCCATCAATATATACAATGCGTGCATCAGGTCCCGGGCCCTGGTATAATAATCATGAATCAATATTACTGAAGCATGATGTAGATAAAAGACAGCTTGTCAAAATTATTTCAATACGGGGAAATACATCATATTAGAAATGGAGAGAAAACCTAATAGTGAAGGTTCAATCATAGCAGTAGATACATTTAAGAAATTGATCTTAGATTTTAAGCGCCTTGAATATGTTTCTGCTATCACCAGGTTCAAAATTATATCCTGCCCAATCTGCCATAATCCAAATTCTGTCTGACACAGGTATACCTAATTTCAATCCTGTGTCATTCCTTAATCCCTTTGCTACCTAATTAACAGCCAATTGGGACATACATTCGCCACTAACTTAATTCACAATAACCAGCTTGAATTACATTGTTAAAAATTTTTCCCCCCAAGGGTTTATCCAGTTGGTTGATTTCCTAACAGAAACAATTTCCTGCTCTTCCAAAACTTAGGTCTATTAAACAAGTGTAACGACACAAGCTAAATTAAATCCTCAAAAGTGATCAATTGAGCAGGAAACTAGCAAAGAATAATGAATTAGTTGACAGGTAAATTCTCAAACGCGTATTACGCGTACGGTTTCTTGCTTCAAACCGTGATTGGGGTTTACAAACAAAAAGGAAACATCCTCTCATGCTTATAAAGTATAAACTAACACCATGGGTTCAAAAATATGTGATTCAAGATTCAGAAAGTCTAAACAATTGGGAAATGACAGAGAGAAGGGGTAATGAAGTTGAAAATAAGCATATAAGTAGTCAAAAATCGGAATTGAAATTAAATGTACATACCCTTCCATTTGAGAACTGAACAATTCTACGAGATGTAGGCATAAATTGAGAAATACGAGTTCCACGATCTTCAAATTTGTGACTATGACCATGGCTGAACTGTCTTTGTAAAGAAGAGTGGTTAGGGTTGTCACTGGCAGACCTTTCTCTCGTACAGAGAAGCATACGACCTGGGTATAAAATTATTATATAACATCAGTTCTCCATTTTCCACAAGCACACGAAATTATTACGAGACAACACTGAAAAATAAATATAAGCACAAGGGAAAAATATAAGACAGGCAGGCTAAAGACTGAATATGCTCACAGGATGGGAACTTTCAACTGTACCAGATAGGAAGGAAAACCGACAAAAAGCACTGCTAGTTTTGTGAGAAAAGGTCAAAAGTTTTGATATCAAACTTCTAAGGGCGGAAATGCAGTTCAAAGAATAAAAATACGGTATGGAGGAAAACGACAAAACGTTAAAGCCTCAAAGGTCTGTTAATAAATATCATCAATTGATGAGTTGGCTTATTGCTATAACCAAACAAATCATCTCTTTGTAAACAGGGTTTCAACTGTTTGCCAAAATTCCATATTAAGCTTCAGGAGAATTGCATAAAAGTATTAAACCAGAGAAATTTTCCATAACTGCAACAACATAACAAGTAGAAATCCGGTATAAAATACTACCAAATGAAAGGGGGCACATCCATTTATATGGTTTATATAGTGAAAAATAAAACTTATTCAAGTTCTTTTTTTTTTAGAAAAAAAACAAAAGCAGCTATGGGAGGAAAAAATATCATCAGCGGTGATAAACAAACACAAGAACATCACATGCCAACCAAACATGACAAAGGACTTCACTTTAATAATTTCCATAAACTATATCAAACAAGATGTGCATGCCCAATTGCGCCAACTAAATAAGGAAGTCTTATACTACAAAGAAAAGTAAGCAAATCCTAACCAACGATATCAGTGCTAGAAACTCCTTCGGTGCGCTTTATCTGCTTGTAACGGCCAGCTTTCTTTGCATGAGCATAAGCATCAGTGCCGTCAGGAAGAATACAAGGATCGTCCCCGTGAATAATGTAATCTATATTGTACTCATTAAAGAGCTTCTTCATGAACTCCTCAGTTATGGCATATGGAGCATCAGTAATAACCTCATCAACCCACTTTACAGCATTCACCATAATCATCCTACAACACACATCAACACCTCATAATCCGAACAATAACAACAACAAAGCCTTATCCCTCTGGCTACATGGATCAAACCTCATAATCCAAACGCAGAACACAAAAGCAACCCCGCCAAAATAAATAAAGAAACAAAGAGATGCCATAACAACTATAACTAAGCATTGTCCCATAAGACAACTCAACTACTTGGATCAAACCGACATAACAACTGAATGCCAAAATTTCTGCATGGAAGTTAAAAAAACAGTAGCTAAACATATATTTGCCAAAACAAGTATCAGTGTATCATTGCAACTACAACTAAGCACGGTTTGTTAGATAATTCAACTACATAGATCAAATGCCAACACAGTGCTAGAATTGCTGCATGAATATTAAAAGAAATATCTAAACAAATATTTGTTATCACAAGTATCTCTGCAACTACAACTAAGCATTGTCCCATTAGATAATTCCAGTATATGTATCAGATGACAGAATACCATAATGCCAAAATTGCTGCATGGACATTAAAAATGTACATATAAAAAAAATAGCTAAACATATGTTTTCCTAAAAAACCACATTTTGATTAACTTATTCTACATTGCTTCCCTGATTCTTCTCATAAGAAAAAGGCAATCAAATCCAAACATATGATAAATCTAGAATCAAACAAAGAACACAACACAAAAATGACACAAGATAAATCAGCATGGCATGAATTGAGCTCCAAGAAGAAGATCAAAATCCTAGAAAAAAGTGAAAAAAGTTGTGACCTTTCTTCAAGAGGGGTGACAGGGGGACCCTTATTTGCAATGATTTCATCGTCGCTAACAACACCAACAACAAGCTCATCACCAAGAGCACGTGCCTGTCTAAGAGCATTGCAATGGCCATAATGCATCATATCAAAGCATCCATCCATGTACACCCTAATTGTCTTCTTCTTCCTCCTTCTCTTCCACAAACCAAGAGGCTCCAGATTCTTCTGAAGCCCTTCTGAAGACTGCAGCAATCCGTACAGTGACACACCAACGATCACGCCACCCACCAGAACCGTTGCAATGAACTTCGCCGTTGCGTTCTTCTGCATCATCACCGCCTCAAAAGAACCCATTTTTCTTTTTCCTTTTGGTTTCTCTCAGTTACTTTCTCCCATAAATGAAATTAAAACGAAGAAGGGAAGGTGGGTGCAAAATGAGGTTAGAAAAGTGGCCACCACACAGAATTTGGAATGCCAATTTTTTATTTTCAGCCAAATATATTCCGTTTTTGGTTTTAGAAAGAAGCTAGTAGCTTCTGCTTTTTCCCCTTTTTTGTGTCAAACCAACAAAGTTAGAACCTTTTGTGTTTTTGAATTCATATATTCTTTTGGACTTGTAGAATTCATAAAGTTTGTGTTTTTATTGGTATAAGGAAGATGGATTTGTTTTTCTTCTTGGGTCGGAAGCATTTAGTACGTTTATGTTTGTTGCAGAATATTGGGCCTTAAAGGCCCATTTAAGTCCAAAAATTGTATTGGGTTAATTTTTTGTTTTTTAACTGAGTACAAGTTTTCATTGGGCCTTTCTAGACGTTCATTTATTGCAAAATAATAAACGTTTTCAATAATTTATTATTCTCTTTTTAAGATACAATAATAAGTTGTTATTCTTGGATGAAATATACTTTTGGTCCTTACAAATATTGTTAGTTTTGGCTTTAGACTTTATGAAGAAAAAATATTAGTTCAAACATTTCAAAAACATTTAGTATTTTTTTATCCTTATAAAGTTTCATTTTAATATAAGTCTAAGTTTCATGATAAGTTATTTTCAAAAATATCAAACTATTATGTGAATTTATCTTAATAAAATTTATTATACTTTTTTAGTGACATAAAAAATATATCAATTTGGTGCAAGAACAAAAATTCAAACATTACAATAGTATAAACTTAAGACGTAATATCTTTTATAATAAGCATGTAATGCTACATGATCAACAAAATTTCTCTTCATATATTGTTAATTACTAGTATTTTTTTTGCCACGTATCCCCCAACTCGATAGGTCAAAAACTAATTCGTCGCATATCTGAGTTCCATTTAAGGGTCTACCGCTGGCTAATAGATTACTGCGTATACAAGGTGGGATTCGAACCCCCGACACTTTTTTAAACGGACAAGTGAACTGACCACTCGACCAACTCAAATTATTACTAGTGTTTTATTATAAGATTTTGTGACACTATATTTTCATTTAACCATTATCATAATAAAATTTATGTTATTATCATAACTATTTTAATTTTAATTGATTTTATAATTGAGATTTAAAGTCCCAAAAAGTATTGCAAATTTTAGTGTTGGTTCTCATATGGTGTTCTACAATTCAAAAACTATGACCTGTACGATTGAAATTTTAGGTTAGGGTCCATAAAAAGTTAGGGATAAAATATGTTACCGAACAAATAAAAATTAGAGTATTGTCATATGTAACATAGGTGGATTAAATTAGAGATATAGCTAAATTTCATTGAGCCACTTAAACATGGGTTCAAAGTCTGTATTATTTTAGTGTGTAGGGTAGAATCCACCCTAAATTATTATAAATCATTAAAATACTCAAAAAGCAGATCTTGGTAGAGGAAAGCCTCTTCAATGCTCACTTATTGGTGAACATCACAATGTTTGGCATAGTTGGAGATTGTACTGATAAATACTATAAATAATATATCCTAGGTCAACTTATAATTTAGAGGGTTCAATTCAATGTTACTCCCTTCTATGGAAGATGAAGTTCTGCTTTTTTTCGCTTTTAATTTTAACTCAAACAACCCTCTAATAATCTAATATGAGCAATGTTAGGGGCAGCAACATTTGTGATTGGTAGCCATCAATTAGTCATCAATGATGATTTGATGGTGTGAGATTGGTGTAAGATTTCATCCAATAGCTCACCATTTTCTGCTGGTTACATGCTGGCCAAAATACAATAAAATTGTTGGCCCCCTAGACTTTTCCATCTAATATAAGGGCTAATAAACTGCCACGTTGCTTCTAAACACATATCACCAATAAATTTCTTTAGGGCTTAGTTAGTTAACATATATTTTTAAAGATACATAATAAAATTACAAATTAAAAAAATCTGTATAAAAAAATATAAAATTTAAATTCTCAATATATTTATTAAAATAAAATTTTTATTATCAACAATCTTAATTTATGTTTTTAGAATACAAACTAACTAAACCCATTTCTTAAAATATAATGCTTGTGATTTTGTGTTTTTCTTTTCCTTCCTTTTTTTCTGAAATTCAACAAAAACGTATTAAATTAAAAAAAATCAAAGCAAATTCTTAGTTGTTAGTATTTTAATAGAAAAATAATAATATCACTCCTATTTCTTAAAATATCACTCCAGTTAATTTTTTATTATATTTTATATAATTTATAAAAAAATAATATTATCAAAATAAGAGTTGTAAAATTAATTTTCTTTTATTAATATCATATCATCACTTTCTTATATTCTCAGATTTTATTATGTCGGTAGATTATCTATAAATGGCTCCATAAGTAATTATTGATGATGAATTTAGCAATATTATTCTTTTAACTTTAAATAGCTAGGAAACATTCTATACTTTCCTTTACGTTTTTGGGAAAAAGTACCAAAGTGAGATTATGTCAATAATTAGCCCATCATTATTATCTAATAATTGTACTCATTACCTGACGTTACCAATGATTAAGCAGTTTTTACAATAAAAAATTAATATTCTCTGCTTAAATTAAATAAAAAACTGTCAGTTAAAATCAGTTTAAAAAATTGTTAAAAATTAAAAATAAAAATTTTCTATTAAGAAAGCATACAATATACACACTTTTTCTTTGAAAGAAATGAATTTGAAATATCAAACTCTAGTAGTCTACCAAATATATGTTTGAACAATTTATTAAAGAAAAAAAAAAGTAAAAAACGTAGACAATAAAAATATTATCAACAGAAAAAAATAAATAAATAAAAGATAACAGCAAGCCATATCCTATTGTGTTTACTTTCTAGGTAATTGACAAAGAGGCGCCAACATAGAAAAGAAAGACCCACATATGATTGACGCAACTATATCTTTGATTAATTTTCTTTAATTAGCCTTAAATATATAACAAATTAAATGTCAAATATTATTTTTTTAATCTCAGAAAATAGTTTTCGAAATGAAATATATAATGCGCTTTTTTATCTTACTAATGGAGATTGAGTAGCTGGTTTTATTCTAGAAAGTCTAATTTTAGATGCACAGAGTGGAGTTGAATATTCTCTCCTTAGGATATTAATCATGCTTACGAAAAGGATTTAAATTTATTATCCTAGAATATTTGTTTAATGATCAATAATCCTTTTCGTAAGATCTCTTTTCTTCATAAGTAGTTGTACTAATTCATTTTAGTATGGTGCTATTTTTATATATTGCTTGTCTATCAAAATAAAAGAACTTTAAATTTGGGGTATGAATATGATTATTAAGTAATTGGGAACTTAAGAAGAAAAAACCAAAGGGAAAAAATAAGGAGGATGAAGTGGTGAAGAGAGTGTGTTGGATTTGATAGGAAAAAGACAAGAGAGTTAGTAGAGAAAAGTGAAAATGGGTGATAGCTTAACGCCAAAAACGTGCTGCTAAAGCAAAGACAAAACATGTATCTTATCAATCTATGGAGAACTTTCTCTCTTATTTTATTTGTACTACACCAATACTAGACCTTAGACAAGGCTCCACCATGGTCTTCCATTTGGAGTCTTGAACCCCAAATTGGAATCTTCCTCTTATATGTCTTAACGATATGACCCTTAGCTTGGACCCTAGGGAAAGGCTTGCATTATGTTCGGTATCTACATTTATTTTATTATATTAATCTTTTAAAAGACAATTATAAGTAAATTTAAACTTTTAAATATTTGTTTTTTCATCCCTACTGTTAGGATGGAAATCATAAAAAGAATTGGCGCTTACGGATACTTACGAAGATTATTCATGACAAAAAGATTGATGAAACTTGCAAAATTTTTACGAAAATAAAAATTCACTTTCGTGAATAAATAGAGACCGAGGCGGATATTAAAATATCTGTCTTATAGAGATCTGTGAAAAGAAATTTATTTAAATGCTCTTATATATATAAGTTATGCAAGTATATTAGTATGTTAAATTTGTGTTTAAATTATATTTGATTTTATACATTTGATTAAATAATTGTATTAACTTAATATCAATGATACTCGTCAATATCTACCTCTTTCGTGGGAGAAAATAAACGTGACCCGTGATAAAAATAGAGTAGAGACGGAAGATATTTTATTAAATAGGGATAAGAGCGGCCACAGAGATCAATTACCATCTCTACCAATGGTATATATTTTGTTATTATTTTTTCTCGATTTAGAAGGGCAAATAAATTATTGTTTCATCTTGCTTGCTTCATCTGGCATCGTCGTTAAAAATATGAGGCCTGCTATACATACAAGTCTTTTTGACTTACAAATTTTATAAGTTGGTACAAGTCTAATAAAAAACACGCATTACACTCCCACATTCAAGAGTAACTAAACGTACGTTATTCAATCACTTGCTGTTTCCAAAGCGCACTACTCACCATGCATTATAAACGACTCTTCTTCTTTTTCCTCCATGAAAACGAGTTTTTTGCCAAATTTGAAGATAATAAAACTTCAGAAATACACCCAAATGATTATAGAAATACACCCAAAGGATTACAAAAATACACCCAAACGGTTACAGGAATTCACCCAAACGATTATAGAAATGCACCCAAAAGATTACAGAAATACACCCAAAGGATTACAAAACTATACCCAAAAGATTTAAGAAATACACCCAAAATTTGTTGAAGTACACCTTATGCATACTTCAAAACTCTTTCTCTTTCTCCTCCTCATCTTCTGCTGCTTCTTCTTCTTCAAAAACGATTTCAGAGCTTGATGTCAAAAACAATGGAAATCGAGAATAACGAAAAAAGAAAACAGAGAGAAAAGCACGTAAATGAAGAAGGAGAAAGAGAAGGCAAGAAACGAAAGAGAAGAAGAAGAAGGTGCAGTGAAAACGTGCAGTAACGATTGAAGAAGGAGAAAGAGAAGGCAAGAAACGAAAGAAAAGAAGAAAAAGAAAAGGAAGAGGAAGAAGAACGTGCAGCAAGAAGAAGAAGAAGGTGCAGTGAAAACATGCAGTAATGGTTGAAGAAGGAGAAAGAGAAGGCAAGAAACGAAAGAAAAGAAGAAGAAGAAGAGGAAGAGGAAGAAGAACGTGCACAAGAAGAAGAAGAATGTGCACTTGTAAAGACTTGTATAAAAAAACGCTTGTATGTGGAGAATTTCTCTAAAAATATAAGTCCCGATTTAAGTTATATATGCAAAAATATACTACTAGTAATTAGAGGGTTAAGTACGACTTTGGTCTCTAAAATTTAAGTAAAAAATTTTTGTTGTCCTCAACTTTTTTTTTTTAAATACAAAATCATCCCTAAGATTCAATGTAGTTTTAAAATCGTTCTTTTTAAACAAATTAATTTTTTAAATGACAAAAATACTCCTTTCTCTTCTCACCACTACCACTACCACCCATCCATTACCGCTGCATCACCATCTGCATCACTCCACCTATTACCACTACATCACCATCTGCATCACCCCACCTATTACCACTCCATCACCATCTGCACCACTCCACCTACTACGACCCCATCACCATCTGTTCATAAATCCAACAAAAAAATCCAACTTTCAACAACAATCTCAAATAAATCAAAATCAAAACTACAATTCCTCACCAAAACCATAATTATTAACAAGAAATAAGAATCATCATCATCTTCAAAACAAACATTAACAAAAAAAACCAAAAAAATTAATCAATTAGTTAATTAATTAATAAGATAAATAAAAGAAAGAAAAAGAGGTAAAGTGAATGCCTATCATCAGAAACAAAGTGCAGCAAGACCCGAAGAAGAACGGTGAAGTGACGGGTAGAACACCGGTGGCGCAACACAAGCAGAGGAAGACCGTTACCGGCGGCAGCGCTAACATGACCTCAAGCGGCAACGACAACAACACAAATCCAAGCCAGCGACATGCTAGTAAACTGCGGTGATACTAGTGCAGCGATGGAAAGGAGTAGCAGCGATGGTGAACGGCAGTTCCGGTGATAATTTGTGGCAGGTACTCCTCTTCCTTATCCTCCCTTTCTTTTCATTTGGCTCTATGTGTTCATCTTTGTGTAACTATTGTGCCGATGTGAATTATATATATGATATGAATTTATCGCCAATGTGATTTTCGACGAGGGCAAGGGCCAAGCGACGGCTAGAGTAAGGTGCTGTGACGGCGAGGGCGAGGTGCTGTGAGACTAGAGCACGAGTCTCTGAATTTTTGCTTCGTTCTCTTTCTCTCCTTTTCACTTTCTGAGCTTTTGCTTCATTCTTTCTCTCAGTCTCTACTTCTCTCTCTTATGAAGGTGTGATAGAGATGATGATATTGAGGATATAATGGTCTGAAAGACGATTTTAAAACTATGTTAAACCATAGGACGATTTTCTATGTAAAAAAAGGTTAGGGACAAGTAAAAAATTTTAACCTAAATTATAAGAATCAAAATCGTACTTAACTCTAAATTAGACTACTTTTGCATATATATAACTTAAGTGTATAGAAAAAGATACATAACTGATTATAGAATAAATTATTATTTTAGTCCCTAATATTTGAATTAAATCTTAATTTCATTCCTAATATTTGAAACTATTTATGTTTATCTCAAACGTTTTATTTTGTCATATTATAATTCTATGATCAATTTTTTTTCAAAAATAGTCTTTTGTTTTCACAATAATTTTTTTTTTGGATAGTGACAAAAATAATAATTATAGTGATTATAGTAATTATTGTAGTAATTTGAGAATAAAAATTATTAAATATTAAAAAAAGAAGATAACAATAAAAAAATAGTATTTTTTTAAAAAAATTAATTTTAACTAAAGGACTAAAATATAATAAAATAAAATATTTAAAACATAATATTTCAAACGTTAAAAATAAAATTAAAATTTAGTCTAAATACTAGAGATTAAAATAATATTTTATTCATGATTATATTTCTACATATTTTTTAACGCATGCAAGAAGTCTTTTTCTTTTCTTAGTTTGCCTTAGTTTATGCCTAATTTCTTTCTTTTAAAGAGGTAATGAATATTGAATTCTAAACTTTTGATTATAAAAGTTCGAATATTAGGTTATAAAATTAATTATTCTAAACATTTAAACTAATAAGAAGACAATTAAATTTTTATATCTCTAATAAGTATATTAATTTGTGAATATATTTAGGATAAAATATTATTTTAATTTTTAACTTTTAGACTAAATTCTAATTTAATTCTTAATGTTTTAAATGTCCTATTTTAGTTTAAAAAAATTTTAAACGAATTTAATATTGTCCTACCTTTAAATTTTATATGAATAATTCATGGAGTAAGTAATGTGATCGTTAACAATATTTTTAGTTTAGTCATATATTTTTATTTTTGTGTGCTAGAAAAACATAACTAAAACCTTCTTGTAATATTTCATCTTTTCATTCTCTTTTTCGTATAAAATTTCAAACCCTAGCAATCAATCATCAAACTCTAAAATCTAAGTAAAATTATTTATATTGGTGATTGTTAGAAGGTCAATTTATTTATGTACTGAAAGTAAACATTATTGTATGTATGTAATATGTTAATTGTTCTTGTTAAATTTATAATAGTGAGACAACATTAAAGATTAAACCCATTTAAAACTTTTTGAAATTAAAATGAAATGTTTAAAATGTTAGTGACAAAATTAAAATTTAGTTAAAATATTAAAAGTTTAAATAATACTTTATCCATATATTTAATTATTTGTTTATAGATCTTAGTATTTGTTATTGATTATTATAAAAGATTAACAAAATCGTGATCTCTTGTAATAATAATTAATCAATGAACAAGATTTATAAACACTACCTAAAAACGTTCCATATAATTTTCATGAAATTACAGACATGTGACCATCAAGGTAATCACACACACACACATATATATAAAAGAAAGTGCTTTTAATTTATATATTCTAAATAAAGTACAAAGAGGACCACAAAAAGGTCATCCGTAACAAGAAAAAGGGATTGTTCAAAAAGATTACAACAAAATTTAATCCAAAGAAAATGGAAATTAAATAAAAGAACAAGAAGAAAATAAATGCTTATGAATTAGAAATGATAGAAATTTCTTCCAAGACCAATAAGACAATAATAATATGCGAATTGTCGTAATTATTTTAAATCGTCTTCAATGTTGCTTCTATTGCACCGATTATTGTAAAACATCTGTCATCAGTAACGATAAGTTCAACTAGATTGTTTTTTGTGAAATTAGACAAATTTACGAGGTAAAAATTCACGTACGTAAATTAAAAATTATTAAATAATTTAATATGTGTAACTAAATTATTATTTAATAATTTTTAACTATGTAATGAAGACATGAGTTTTCACCAATTTATAATATTTTTCGTAATCATCGTCGTCTTCTTCTTCCTATGCAAAGACAAAATTTCGAATTACTTCCACCAAATATGTTGTTATGAACAAGAGTATATTAATAATAGAATTAACATGCAAGAAATAAGACAACACAAAAGACAAATAAATGAAATTGACACCATTTACTCCACGCAAAGTACAATCATATTGCCATTAATTGCCTAGAACATAGCAACTTGAAACTTGAAAGCACAAGAGACTAGCTTCTTTTTTTTTCCCTCTTTCACAAGAATAGAAATCATTGTTGGCGGTAAAATTTTCTTCATTAAAAAAATAATGTAAAAAAATATGTCTTAAAATTTTCTTCATTAATATGTCTTAAAACTTAAAGTTTGTGAAAAATTTAGGATGAGTCTAGATAAACAATTTAAAATTTTGTTATAGTATGTTTTAAAGATATAGCTTAAATATATTATAAAAAAATATTTTAATATTATTTATTATAATTTTTTTATGTTTTTAATACATAAAAATAATAAATAACATTAAATTTTTTTTATAGTATACTTAACCTATATCTTTACGACATAGGATAGCAAAACTCACAATTTAATTATTTTTTTTTTGAAAAAATATCTTATTAAAACATAAGAATTTATATTAAAAATAATTTAAAATATAATTTATTTTGTATCTAAAAAATTATTATAAAAATTAATCATTTTAAAGTTGTATAATAAATAAGAATAATAAAATATCTTTTAAATTTTTTTTAAAAAAACTCTTAAACAACTCTTTAAAAAATTAAAAATATATTAAATAAAAACCCCACAAATTCGCAATGCTTACTAGTTACTAGAACAATAAATGGAGCCTCAAGCCCTCGATAGTCGCTATTACTAAGACTAGATAGATGAAATTGATTGGTCATACAACATAATATAGTGGTTTCATTTTTGTTGTATGCTTCAATTCTGATCCTAGTTTAATCTTTAACTAAGCAAGCTACTTTTGATTGTATATTACACTAGAGAAAGTATAAGGAGCTAATGGCTTAAGCTTACAATGTGAACGATGAAAGTTTAAGAAGTATTAGAAATATGATCATTAGTGTTAGGTTATGCTTTTGGAATGAGTGAGTTCATGATATGGTATTAGAGTTCTAGATCTGAAAGGTCAAGAGTTCGATTTTTGGTGAACTCAAAATTAGTATCAGGTGATGTTCATAATTAATTTTTTCGAATTTGATATTCATTAAAGGATGAAAATAAAATTTATTTATTTGAGAGAATCACTCTATTTGTATTTTTACAATATCTGAGAGATTAATTATTCAACTTTTAACATGATGGATAGCTGATACAAACAAACAAAAAATTTTAAGGCTTTTTTTTTCTAATTAAAAATATTAGCAAGCACGGTTTTAACCTTTTTTTCTCAATTAATTAATGTTGAAGGCACACCAACCTTCCTTCCCAAAAAAGAAAAATAGGATGTAAATTAGAAGTTCATCTTTGTTAATCAAGTATTCAAGTTTAATGTGAAGTTTTTAAAATTTTAGATTAATTGTCTTAACTATATATCAAAATACCTATAAAGCAACAAAATATTATATTATTATTTACTAAACTCAACGGTAGAAACCAACCACTAATAAAATAAAATAAAATAAAAATTAAATTGGATAGAGCTGCATAAATAACGTTAATAATTGGGGACCAATTAAAGATATCTGTGGTCTCTGCCGCACATTAAGGTCTCGTGACTTTGAAAACTGTATTGAATTTGAAGCTATCCACCAAACTTCACGCTTTCTGCTATGGTTGTGTTTCCATCATTAACAGAAACAATTTAAAGAAAAAAATAAAAATAAAAAGAAGATGTTGATCCATTATATTGACTGGAAAAACATGCTTCTAATTTTTCTTGCCGACATATGTTAAACAAGATGCTTCAACCCCTCCTCCTCTCCCTTTTAATTTGTTGCAGAATCCTATTTTCTGTTTTTTAAATTTATATGTTGATAACCTCGGTGATCTACTATATAGTTTTCGTTTTACTTGAATCGAATTCTATTTACGGCGAAAAGAAGAAAAATTTAAAATTAACATGCTCACTATAATTCGACAATTATAATTTTTAATTAAGAGATTAGATAAAAAAAGGTAAAAAAAAATTTATGATTCATATACGAACCACCATTAAGAAATTATCAAATAACAGATATGATAGAATGGTGTGAAAATATAATAAGTAAGGTATTTTTTTAATTAACTCATTTGTGTAGGTGATGTAGGAGTAAATACTTTTAGAGAAAATAATCAGCTACAACTTTATTTGAACTGTTTGGAAAGGTTTAGTCCCACTAAAATTGGAGCTATTTGCCTAGTTTGTCTTGATAGGCATGATGAATACAAAAGAAAGGTTGAGTCGGTTTGAAATTATTAGTCAGGGAGATATTATATGTGTTTTTTGTAATAAAGATGTGGAACATGTACATTACTTATTTCTAGAATGTGCATTTGCTTGGCAGGTGTGAAGTGTTTGGATTTCAGTTTTTGGCCGACAATGGTTTTATCTGAATACAATGAAAGAGCATTTTCTAAGTTGGACAGAGAAATCAAGGAGCAAGGAGGATCGTAAACACTGGTTGAGATACTTCTGTGCGATCGTTTGGAATATTTGGCTGAAAAAGAACAAGAAAATTTTTCAGAACACAAACAAAGGTGTTGAAGATATTATCAACATGACTTTGTCCAGTACTAACGAGTGAAGATGTGTGAATCCCTTTTGTTATTGATGGCTATGTCGGAGATGACATAGGAAATTGCTCGTATTGTGTTTTCTTTTAATTCTGGGTTCTTGTGTCTGCTTGTTTTATTTTTATTGTGTTGAGCTTTTTACTTTTAAAAAAAACATCATTAATATTATTTTACATAAATCAACTATTATAACTATAACTCGAGGGTTTTAACCTATAATTCAAAGAAATAGTCAAAACAAAAGTTAAATTTTCAGCACAATTGCATGTATTGTGATTTTCACACACGTATTCATTAATATTTTAAAAAATTAGTCAAAGATCAATTGAAAAAATATGTATTCACCAATATTTTAAAAAATCAGTCAAAGATAAGTTGAAAAAATTAGCATTACATTTAACAATTGTCACTAAAGTTGTTACCCATAATTTGAAAATCAAATTATACCCTACAATGATTATATCATTAGATGATTGTCTATATAAGGTAAATAAGATAAAAAAAATAAAACACATCTGAAAACTTAATGCTCAGTTAAATTAAATCACTTCCACTAATTTTTTAAAATTATTGCTGACTTAAGTATTGAAATATCTTTTACAAGTACTCATTTCTTTTTATATTTTTTGACATTCGGTGTATAATTTATCCGCAAAAAAAAGATGACGTCTTTCTTTAAAATAACTAGAAATATTTTAGATAGACCTCGACATAAGAATAAAAATAAAAAATATAAATATAAATTCTATACTATATGTGATACCATGAGAGTTACCTATACTAGAAATATTCATGCATCACGGTTATCTAATTGTGTTTTATCATATTGTTAAAAATAATTAATTTTTAAATTTATTATTTAAAAGATCATCTAAATATATAAATCTAATTATATAATTATATTGTTTAATATATTAAAATGAAACTCGATATTATAATATATATTTTATTTTTGAGACAAAAAAAATTTAATATGAAAAAAAGATGGGAGTTTTTGTTGAAAATTAAGTTTTTTGGTGTATATACAGGTGGGTAGATGTTGCAGATACAGCAGGTGCAACATGCAGGTCACGTGCTGACTCAGCACACATGCAGCGTGATGGACATGTTGCCCAATCAGCAGCAACACGCACCTTGCGTGCTGTCCACGTGGCGAACATCAAGCCAACACGCACCCTGCGTGTTGGACACATGTCAGGCATGCAAGCAATACACATCTTGCATGTTGGACACGACGTGTCAAATGCTGGTTGGATGGCTTTGCAACACAGAACCTGCGAGGTGAGTCCTCTGCAATAAAAACCAAAGCTCATTACTATTTTACTGTATTGCGAGAGACGTGTTTTCTTGCAATGTTGGTGTGATGGAGGGCACTGCAAATATAGTGGTTTACCACATAATGGTGAGGTTATACGAAATACATATGAGAGCGTGAGCTTTACTTATGAGAGTACATTTTTGTTTGTGGTTTCGGACATTATAACATTCTCGAAACTACAGTACGGGCTCTGTCAGAGCATAGAGAGTGATATTTTAAACAGGGTGAACAACATTCTCTACCGGAGTCCGGTTGTCATATTTGGTGGCCTGGTACAGTTTGAGGTTATGCCGATCATTGACGAAACAAGTATTCAGCGGATGTTTCATATTCACCAGCAAACTCGGGTGCAACATCTAGGATTGAATTGTATGTTGAGTTTGAACATATAACTGCGGATGAGGTTCAACATGACCCAGATGTGCAAAATGACATAACTGAAGCGTACAAAAAAATAAACAATGATAGCGACGAGGAGTTTGAAGCTATGTATGGAGCCGGTGATGAGGACGAGAACAACGATTAGGGAGGCGAGGCAGTCGTGGAAACTTTAGTGGTTCCACCCGCAGTTAGTCAACAGATGGGCGTTCCACCTTTTATGCGTAGCTTGTGTAACACCCTACCACACATATTTTTATGCCTAGGTCGTAAATCAAAGGTGGTGAGGCGCTACGACCTCTAAAAATAAAATAATACATATATCACAAGTATTATATATCTAGGAGCTTGAAGAAAAAAAAAAGCAAAACTAAGACTAGACAAAACGTCACACTCGAAAAGCATTAACATAAAAGGCTTATATAGAAAAGCAAATCAAAACATACATATAACTAGAGTTCCAAAAGATAGCTACATATTCAAGTCCCAGACTCGACCTGCGAAATAAAGCAAATCCTCACTTCCAAGAAGACAAGCCCAGTACGTTCAGCGAGGCGTGTCGCGTCCTGCATTTGAAAAATAACAAATACATATGGAATGAAAACCAAAGGTTCTCAATATGGTAATGGTGCCACATAATTAATACATAAGGTCCCGGAAAAGCCAGAGACATTCCTAGAACTTTTGACATTTGATTCAATCTTATAAAACACAACTAAACCAATAATTTAGGCGACTAACTAAGGATCTTCCTTCTAATTTAACACTCCCCTTTCCAACTTCTCCAAACCTCCCAACCTCCATTGGAATTATTTGTTTTCAAACACAGATATTACATGCAAAGAAATCACAATTAGAATACAGATACATCAGATAAACAGGTAGCAAGTAGTTCATGTGATCAGTGATAAATCCACATTTCATGGTATTTATTTGCTCTAATTGGGTGGATTTTATCAACTTTTTTTGCACTTATCCATTGAAATAGCATAGTTTCATGATTTCTTCCTAAATTGTGCTTGAAAGTAAAAACATGCTTTTTAGGCCTTTTAATTGCTAAATTTTATTCACTTTAATCCCATTTGATGCCTTGATGTGTTTGCTAAGTGATTTCAGGTTTCCAATGTAAGTATGGGTTGAAGAAATGAGAAAAAGAGCATGCAAAAGGGAAGAAACCATGAAAAATTGAGTTTGGAAGTTCCAGCATTCGTGCATGCGCGCACACAAGCGATGCGTGCGAGCACACAAGTGCGAGCTCGACGACGCATACGCGTGAGAATGATTTTCGCCAGGTGACGCGTATGCGTGACCCGTGTCACATGAGCTCATTAATTGCAAATCACTGGGAGCAAATTTTGGGCTTCCAAATTCCAATCCAACTCATTTTTGAAACTATTTCAACCCTAATTCAAGTGGAAGCAAGGATGGCAATTAGGTTTAGCTTTTCTATATTTTTCTCTTAGCTTTCTAGAGAGAGAAGCTCTCCCTCTCTCTAGAATTAGGTTAGGTTTAGTTAATTTCTCTTTAATTTCAGCTTTTAATTCTTGTTTTAATGTAATTTCATTTAAATTTTCTTACTTTATTGTCTTAGTTCTCTTAGTTCTTCTTCTTAATTTTCCATTTTTGTCACTTTTATGTTTATGAATACTCTTGTTACTTTTAATTTCAATTAATGCAAATTTATGTTTTCATGTTCATTTAATGCTTATTTGAGTTATTGTTGTTATTTTCTTACTTTTGGTAGTTAGATTTTATTTTTAATGTAATTTAATATTATTTTATTTTCATGCACACTTGGCTTATTTTTTGCTTAGTTTTTCTCATTCTTGGTTTGGATATGAGGACCTTGGTGATCCTTGAGTCATTGATGTTCATTCTTGTTTGATATATTAGAGTAGTTAGTTGATTTGGTTTCCATTGACTCTAAGTCTCCCATTAATAAAGTTGACTAGACCTTGTGGATTAAAATTAATTATACCTATTTGACTTATCCTCGATGTAGGGTTGACTAAGTAGGATTAACTCTTCATAATCATAATGTGTTTGTGGTCAATGGCTATGATAGGTAACCTAAGCTCTCAATCCATGCCAAGAGATTTTTATTGCATTTGAATTTCCATTCCTTTTTTATTAATTGCCTTGCATTTAATTGCTTTGACTTTTAATTTCTTGCATGCTTGTTTACTTTCTTACTATTTACATTACTTGCCTTTCAAGCCATCACAGCCAATAATTGAGCACTTAATTGTAGCTCCTAGGGAAGACGACCCGAGACTTAAAACTCTTGGTTTATATTTGATTTGAATTATGATATCTTTGATTTAAACTTTGATTGATGGTCAATTGTTGGGTTTATACCATACTTGCAATGCCAATTCTATTTTGAGAAAAATTTCTGACCCACTTTTGGCCATCATCAAGTTTTTGGCACCATTGCCGGGGAGTTGCAATGTGTGCTTATTGTTGGCTATTGTGAATATTGTGAATAGCTTAATTTTGGTTGATTGTGAATATGTTACTTGCTTATTTTGGACTATTGTAAATATGTTAATATGTAAATAGCTTGCTTGTTGGTTGTCTTTTGTTTTTGTTAATGGTTAGGATTGGGATCCCGAAGGACATTGCAAATTCAAGCATTGGTGGGAAAGTCAAGCACAACCCATCATAGCCAAGGCTTTCCCAATTGTCTAACTTAAAGATAATAAATAAAAGTATTAGGTGGGAGATATCCCATTGACGCGTACGCGTCACCTTGCATTTTCTCTCTTTCATGCGTACGCGTCGATCCCCTTTTTCTCACGCACCACGCGCACACGTCTGTCACGTATACACGTGACTCCTTGTGCGTACGCATGCCCTTGTTTTCTCACCACTATACTTCTCTTCTTCTCTTCTCTCTACTTCTTTTCTCTTCTCCTCTCTCCCTTCTCTCTTCTCACCACCACTCACCACCATACTTCACCACCCACCACACCCACCTTTAGTTAGTTAGTTGTTAGTTAGTTAGTTATTTGCTTACTTAGTTAGTTTAATTTTCTGTTTTGGTCCTATGTGTTGGATAATTGAGTTGATTTGTTGATTGTGTTGAAATATTACTGCTGAATTATTAATATTGTCATTGCTATTTGTGGTTGGATATCTTCATTGAGGTTATAAATTGTTGCTTGGTATTGAGTTCTTCATGTTTAATTTTGCACATAACAAGTACTTATGACATTTTCTTCATGATTTTTTTGGATTTCTAAATTGCATGTAGTAGCTACCATTTGATTTGATCACATTATCTATTATTAGGCAAATTGTATGTAGTTGATGCATTTTTTGTTGGGTAATGCTTGTTTATGATTGATTTTTATTTAAGTCACCTATTTGATGTATTAACATTGAGAATTGTTAAATTGGATCATAAGCTTACCTAATGACACTTTTTAAGCTTTTTAAGCTTTGCGGATTATGCTTGCCATGTCTTAACCAAGCAAGTTCAAATACAAGTTTCAAATCTAATCAATGGAATGCCCTAAAAGAAATTTCTTGAAAATTCTTTGTTGTTTTAACCAAACTTATTTCATATACTAAGTAACATGCAAATAATGACTACTATAAGACTATAAGCAAACTAAGATATATATATAAAAGTAAACTAAGTAAAGTGCAATGAAATAAAATACTAACAAATATTCACAAAAAATATAACTACTAAAGACTAGAAAATAGTACAAAGTATTGAGAAAGAGAATTTTACACTCCGAAATTGTGAATCCTCCTCCACACTTAAACGTTGCATGGTCCTCCGTGCATACACATAATCTGGAGGTGAAGAAATGTGAGGCTCCCCTTCAGCTGGTGGGCACCGGGGCTTGGGCTGCTGGATAAAACAAATAAACAGAAATTAAGGAAAAGTTCATATGAGTGTTGTGTAATGAAAGACAATGTGTATATTCTAAGTGTGCACGGTTTAGAACACACACATTGGCTGAGTGAAAACGGCAACCACACAATCAAAAAGAAATAGCATGTGTTCCTCAATTAAGTGGCCTAGGTTTCAAGTAAAGAATAAGCAAAACTTAAGGCATAAGCAACCCTAGGTAACCACGAAAGTTAATTGAGTATTTAAGATATTGGAAATTAAAGTTGTGTAAGTGAAGGCGCAAAATAAATGTAAAATGGCACAATCAACAATAACCAATTTCATGATGAAAAGAAAACTACTTGTTCATCCTTAAACATAATGAAGTACTAACATGGGAAAGGTACTTGTTGCAAAAAGTGATAAGCTTGATAAGAATCAAGTTAAGTCACTCAAACAAATGCAAAGCATTAAAAACATTGAGAATTGTGAAATTCCTATTTACATTCCTTCTTGATAAGCTAAAGTGGGTCACGCTTACACGTCGCTGAGCTCGCGCTTGTGCGTGCGTACGCATCGCTTGTGCGCATGCACGGATGCTGGAACTTCCAAACTCCATTTCATCATGGTTTCTTCCCTTTTGCATGCTCTTTTTCTCACTTCTTCAACCCATACTTGCCTTGGAAACTTGAAATCACTTAGCAAACATATCAATGCATCAAATGGAATTAAAGTGAATAAAATTTAACAATTAAAAGGCCTAAAAAGCATGTTTTTACTTTCAAGCACAATTTAGAAAGAAATCATGAAACTATGCTATTTCAATGGATAAGTACAAGAAGAGTTGATAAAATCCACCCAATTAAAGCAAATAAATATCTTGAAATGTGAATTTATCAATCAGTTAGGCATTCCAAACAATGGACACCAAACAAACACATAGATGCATATGATGTCTGCCTGTCCTATGCTTGATGAGTCTCATCTGTCTGTTATATAGCCAACCCGACAAGTCCTGGTAGCTAACCATTGGACCGTCTCTCTGTCGTGCATCCCCAAATCTCAAATCATACTTATTCATAATCATATAACACACACCGATGTATATCCATGGGGGAGAGCTCATCCAGAAAGGTATAAGTGTTCGACTACACTTACGACATAGAGTCAGCAAAGTATCAAGTCTCAACTTGGAGCACGTGGTGGCAAGCCACTACTTTCACCTAGGAAAACTCATATCTCAGATATGGAAGTGCAACAATTACATAATCATTCAAATTCATATAATCATTACCAGCCATGATTCATTATCAATATAGCCATCCGTCTCATTACATAAACAACACTTCCGCTGTAACAGCTCAGACCACCCGCTAGCACGATATTGTCTGCTTTGGCACACAAGGCCTCACGATTTTGCCTTTGACGATAGGGATGCTAGCTGAAGCCCCCCACACTCACTCGTCAAAACGCGTCATGCTAGGGAGAGGTATCCACACCCTTAAAAGGCATGCTTCGTTCTCCTCCCCAATCGATGTGGGCCTTACAATCCACCCCCCTAAGGGAGCCCAGCGCCCTCGCTGGCACATCGATCCGGGTTCTAGCTCTGATACCATCTGTAACAGCCCAGACCACCCGCTAGCACGATATTGTCCGCTTTGGCACACAAGGCCTCACGGTTTTGCCTTTGACGATAGGGATGCTAGCCGAAGTCCCCCACACTCACTCGTCAAAACGTGTCATGCTAGAGAGAGGTATCCACACCCTTATAAGGCATGCTTCGTTCTCCTCCCCAACCGATGTGGGCCTTACAATCGTTTTGACGAGTGAGTGTGGGGGGCTTCGGCTAGCATCCCTATCGTCAAAGGCAAAACCGTGAGGCCTTGTGTGCCAAAGCGGACAATATCGTGCTAGCGGGTGGTCTGGGCTGTTACAGATGGTATCAGAGCCAGAACCCGGATCGATGTGCCAGCGAGGGCGCTGGACTCCCTTAGGGGGGTGGATTGTAAGGCCCACATCGGTTGGGAAGGAGAACGAAGCATGCCTTATAAGGGTGTGGATACCTCTCCCTAGCATGACGCGTTTTGACGAGTGAGTGTGGAGGGCTTCGGCTAGCATCCCTATCGTCAAAGGCAAAACCGTGAGGCCTTGTGTGCCAAAGCGGACAATATCGTGCTAGCGGGTGGTCTGGGCTGTTACATTCGCCATTATCATCGTTCACTTTACCTCTTTCTTCATCAACAAGATACTTCCTTCCATCATTATACCACACTCCACTACCCAAAGACCAATTATAAGGCTTTAAACAAGTGTTACAAGGATTTTGAAAGTTGGAGGAATATTTTAAAAAAACTAAAGTTTATGTTTTGGAAAATAGGGGTCCGCGTACGCAGCCTTTACCCGCGTACGTAGGGGTGCGAACCCGAAGCAAAGTCCCGCATCGCGTACGTAACCCCTCAAAAATTCAATTCTCGTGATGCATACACCTACTCGCATATGCGAGACACCAAATTCGAAGAGAATTGCCGCGTCGCGTGCGAGGGTTCGCGTACGTAGATTTTATAGGATAGGAAAAATTTTGTAAGTGTTGCAGAATTTCAGTTTTACACATTGAAATTCTGACGCCCATAACTTTTTTGTTTTAAAATATTTTTCATCCGTTCTTCAAATGATGTAAACCTCTCGGACAAAATTTTCATTATAGATAAGTTTGATAAAAATTTAAGGTTTGGAGGCCAATTTATACCCTACTAAATTTGGCCAAAAATCAAAGATTTCATTTAAATACCAAACCTCAACTTTCAAAATATTTAAATCTCAAACCCCGTTAAAACTTTCCAAATTTGCATCAACCAAGTTCAATCATTCCTTAACACCCCTCATTTACTCCATAACATACCAAATTCACAATTATAATCACTTCACACAATAATTCATATCCAAACAACTATATACATAATTATCAACATGTATCATTAATCACTCAAAAATCATTATTTCACTAACATCATCCTAGTTCATATCACTAATCAATTATCAACATGCACCACCAATCACCCAAAAACCATTATTTTACCAACAGCATCCTTATTCATATCACTATCCATTCATTCCACAACATACTACATCCAAAACCTTTAATCTAATCAACTTTTACAACCACAATTCTCACCAATTTCAACATCAAACATTAAAAATCCACATTTTATGCTCATACAATAACTAATCAATCCAACCAACCAATTCAACACCAATTTACATCAAATTCGATAATTATCCTCATTATTTACTAAACATAATAATTCACATATTCATCCTATTCTACGGTCAACTAGCCTAAGTTTTCACAATACATTAAATATTAATTACGAGATACTGAAATCATACCTTGGCCAATTCCTCCCCAAACTCAAAACTACCAAAAATTCAAGCTTCAAGACTCTCAATCAAATCCAATAAATTCCAGCCACCAAAACTTCATTTCATGAGCTCCAATTTACCGATTCAATCTCTAATTTAACATAAATTCAATCTAATTCATGCAATTCACTTGATTAGAACTAGGATACACAAAATTAGACAAACTACAAGGGTTTTAAGTTTTTTTACCTTATCCATTAATGATTGGAGTAAAATCCAACAATTATCTAATGTTAGATTGCACCTAAACCACCAAAATCATCAAAATTACTCAAAACTCAAATCAATTTTGTGGAAAAAGAGAGCACAGAGAACTGGACATGAATTTGAAAATACATACCACTTTATTTGGATTAAATTGAAGAGGACTTTGAGACAAATGCGTGGCTACAAACGGCTCGTCAATCTGAGTTCCAAATCAAAAGTTATGGGTGATAGAAGTTGATGATGAATAGTATTTTTCCCCAAACCCTTTGTCACCTCCTCTCTTCAACTCAGCTACGTGGAACTCAAAATAAGAAAGGAAAAAGGCTAAAGCTTGCTTATATAGGTTGGGCCTTGGGCCCAATATGGGCCGTTCTGACTGGTTTAGCTCGTTGGTCTAATTTTGGGCCAAATTCTTTAAAATTAGTATCAAAATTCATATTTTAATTATTTTTATTCCATAAAACTATTTCCTAATTTTTTAAAATAATAATTAATTTATTGGCCAATTATTTATTAGTTTCGCGGGTTTTACAGCTTGGATCTTGATGCCATGTGTGCACCAGAGTTTTCAGAATATGTGAACATATGTACATGAGCAGTGGGTAGTATGTTTCCTTAATTTTGTTTTAACGGATCGATGAGTGAAAATTTATTTTTTTAATAGGTGTTGCTGATCCTGAGGATGGGGAGTTCAGAATCAGAATGAAATACGGTTCTAGAAAATCAGTCATTGCGACAATTCGGAGTTGCACTATCTCCAGAGGAGTCGATTACGTTGTTTATCAATCCAAATCACAGACGTTCTATGCAAAATGCAAGACTTATGGACGTGGGTGCGATTGGCTTATCTGAGTCAGCTTGATACAGAAGAAAGCTTGATGGGAGATTCGGAGATACAACGGGAGGCAAACATGTTCCATGGGAACGATCTCACAAGATCACGCCAAGCTAGACTCGGACACGATTGCTGAGGCTATGAAGTCATTGGTTGAATCTGACCCATCTATAAAGGTGAAATTTATAATTGCAAATGTCCAGGCAAGATTCCACTACACTATTAGTTACCGAAAAGCATGGTTGGCAAAGCAGAAGTCGATAATAAAAGTTTTCGGTGGATGGGAAGAATCTTACCAAGCTTTGCTGATGTGGTTCTCTGCAATAGTTCAGAAGATGCATGGTTCACAAGTCCAAATAAAAACACAACCCCTGTATAATAGGAGTGAAAATGTGGAGGGTGTTAGGATATTTCATCGAATATTCTGGAGTTTCAAGCCAAGCATAATATCCTTCAAATATTGCAAGCCACTGGTTCAGGTTGATGGCACCCACCTATGCAGAAATTATAAAGGTTGCCTTTTGGTTGCAGTTGCACAAGATGGGAATCAAAACATTGTGCTTGTTACTTTTGCCATCATAGAGGGTTGAGACCATTGATGCGTGACACTTTTATCTTAGTAACTTACGAAGGCATGTTGTAAGAAAAGATGGTGTGGGTATAATCTCCGATCGTCATGAGTCAATCTGGGCAGCGGTAAATCGTAGCGGAGGTTATTGAAAACTTTCGAGAGCATGGTGGATGTTTTGTATTCGGCACATTGGTAGCAACTTCTTAAGTGTTTCAAGGTTCCGTACTTTCAAAAGCTTGTGGTCAACATTAGGTATTCAAAGATGGTGGAGAAGTACAACGCCAACTACAAGAGGTTGCAAGAACGAGGCGAGGCATATGCCCGTTGGTACGACAACATCGAACATCCCCAGTGGGTATTGGCGTTTGACGAGGGACATCAATGGGGTCACATGATGACAAACCTTGTCGAGTGCATTAATTCAGTGTTGAAGGGCACCCAAAATTTGTCTGTCTTAGCACTCATCCGAGCAATATATTATCGGTTGAACAAACTATTTATGCGGAACAGTAACGAAGCTCACAAGCGCCGGCGTGTTGGATTTACTTATTCTCAGTTTGTCACTCAGCGGATAGAGGCAAATATGCAGCGTGCAGAAAACATAGTCGTGCACCGCTAGAAGAAATGAGCTATTTGAGGTACACAAAATGTCAAGTGGAAGAGTGTTAGTAGGTGATCTTGCACTACGGAGGTACAACTGTGGGCCTTTTCAGGTGGAGCAGCTTCCATGTTGCCATGTTATTGCGTGCTATCCTAACCAGCACCTCGATTGGCAGGTGTATGTCGGCGATGTATACAAGATGTCAGAGATTCGCAAGATCTACACCATTGAGTTTGTCCTGTTGGACGACACAGAGATATGGCCTGATTACCCAGGACTGACGATGGTTGCAAATCCTGCCTTGAGACAAATGTCAAAAGGTCGTCCCAAATCGACTCGCTATCTGAATGAAATGAATGTGTGGGAAATGCGTGGTCCCTGGGTATGCTAACTTTATGGGAGACAGGGTCATAGTCATAGTAGATGTCTGCAATGTGTTGGACCGAGCAAAGTTGGTGGGAGTGGTGGCTCATAGGGTTTATTTTCAGTTGTAGAGGTTCATTATTCATTGTGGCTGGATTCTAAATTTTTCAGTTCATGTATTTTACGATTAATGCATTCGAATTCTGAATTTCTATGTTCATAATTTTATGGATTAAATAAACTGAGTTTGACTACACTAAAGATTAATACAACTAATACAAAGATTACATAAACTAAGCTTGACTAAATTGAAGATGCATACAACTAATACAAAGACTAAAAAAACTAAGTTCGACTAATCAGCTCATGGCTTCTTCTTAAAAAAATCCTATCACCTTGTTCGCTATCTTATTAACACTTGACGGAATAAATCTATTCGGTGGACGGACATTTGTCCGTAGGTTGTACTGATGACCAACTACCTGTCCCTCTACCGAACCTGACTCACATGCTTCTGCCGGAGCGGAAAGATTAGGGATATATTCGTCAACAATCTGCTGTGTCAGTGCATTCAAGTCAAGACCGCTCGAAGCCTCTGTTGTCACATTCAGACAACCTCGATCGATCTCAAGATGCGGATCGATGCAACCACTCGCTCAACTATCAGGGGTGGGGGTACGGTGGCTTTGACGAGATGAACTATCCACCGATCTTCGGTGTGACTGTGACGATGACTGTGATGGCACTGCTGGGATGAGAGCCTCCTCAACAGGTCCACCACTAGCAATGAAACGATGGATTAGCGCATCATCTGTAAACGTATCTGCCTGTGGTGAGAATGGGAGAAATTCTACGAACTCGAGTCCAAGATGGCTCTGCTGCCTGTGAGGTAAGCTGTGGTGCTTGCTGTGGTGCTACCTGTGATGCGAGATATGACACGGGTTACGATGCAAGCTGTGATGGCTGAGATAGCTATGAGCGATGATAAGAAAATAGCTCAAACACTGCATAAGGTTGTGCTGGCTGCTAGGGTAGCTGTTGAGGAATGAACTCCGACAACCTCAAGTACATCCAGAATAATCCAAGGTACCAACTACGGTAATCAGCAGACGGGATAAAATTGACGATTAGTTGCAGGTTCCTATCTCGCAACTAAGTATTGTGGCGGTTCCCCCATTGTTGTATCCATACGTAGAGTATGATGCTCCAATCATAGCATTGTACTCCTCGAAGAGTGTAACAATGCTGGTCAAGAGGGATGGCCTGTGCAGGCAGAGGGGGACTGTGCATACCCATACTGGCGAACCACTCGGTCTGTAGAATGCCGTTCGACACACTCGAATGAAAGTAACAACCCTACTGTGTCACACATATCAAGGTGGGTATGTAGTTCGGCCAGGATGATGATGTCGATGTATGGCCTCTAGAAAAACTGCAAAATTGCATGGGCTAAGTTAGATTATTAATACAGTAAATTATTCTTATAAATTAATACTGATACTGACCTCATCCATGTAGTCTATATCGTGCTTAATAGACGCCGCACTTCTCGACATCCACGCTCTGGTTAGTGGATGATGACTCCATTTTGAAATAAATTACGTATTGCCAGTAAAACACAAATAAAATATGAGTCCAATTCTAATAAATTATGTACTGTTACCTGCGTGCAACTGATAAATTAGCCGGTGCAAACTGCTGTCTTGGAATGGGCACAAGAAATGGCATTCGCTCCCACGTCCAAACAAACAACAAATCAAGTGAGTCGTCTATCTCCTTGCAATGGTACTGCAATGCACGACATAGTGATCTGTAAAGATGTGTGAGAGTTGCTGACCCCCAACTGTTAGTGCTGATCTGCTCAAAATTTTGGAGCAGTGGTAGGTACTTTGCGTGGGCATATGCTGTCGACTTATCCACGAAGAGGGTGGTTTCCAACAGACAGAAGATGTGACACCTAACATATCGCTGAACAGACTCCCAGGTGTCTAGAGGCTGTGTGTCTTTGATCTGGCACAACCCAAACCAGTTTTATATAACTTTTAGATGAACTACTCACAACGGGTTTGCTGCCAAAAATCGTCATGCTCTAGTTAACCAAGAAGTCTTGACTGTTATCGGTTCAACCGGTTACAACCTCTCCATCAATTGGTAGGCCAAATATGTGTAACACGTCCTTCAATGTTAGTGTAACCTCACCGACTGGCAATACGAAAAAATGAGTCCTGACCTCCACTTTTCCACAAGAGCATATAGCAACGCGAAATGTCCTCCGATTTGTCCTACTCTCGAGACACGGTGGAATCCTGTTGTTCGTAAGACTTGGTCAACTGTTGGTTGCCACATCTCCAATGGATCAAATTTACACAGCAGAAGATTCTTGTTAACCTGGTACATAGGACAACTGAAAACAGAAAATAGAAAACAATTTTATAAACGTCCAAAATTTAAAATTAAAATTAAATCCAAAAAATAAAATATAAAAGCTACATAAAATTCGAAAAACTAATATAAAAATAATTACAGATAATTTGTCTTAGAGTTAATATTATTTATTCAAATTAATAAAATACAACTTACAATAAAATAAAATAAAACATTAAAAAAGGAGATAAAAATATAATAACGGATGTTCTAAAAGAAATTTATCAATATTTTTATTCTTTATTAATTTTAATAACTACAGATTAACTAATTAAATTACAATAAATAAAATTATTAATATTATCACAGAAAAATAAACAAAAAATATTTAAATTATTGGGTAAAGTATATTTTTTGTCTCAAAAGTTTGACAAAAATTTTAAAAATACTCTTAAATTTTATTTTATTTCAATTTTGTCCCAAAAATTTTCGATTTGCATCAAATATACCCTTGACGATTAATTTTTCAAAAAATTTAAGACCAATTCAATAATAATTTCATAAGAACAACCCTCAACACAAGCAAATCAAGTATAATTTTCATGCATTATTGTTAGATTGGTCTTAAATTTTTTAAAATTTAGCCATCGAAGGTATATTTTATGCAAATCGAAAACTTAGAAATATTTTTAAAACTTTTGCCAAATTTTAAGGACAAAAAATATATTTTACCCTAAATTATTTAATTTACTACAATTGCTAATAATAATATCAACTAAAATTGCTACGCTAAAAATAATACATTCTAAATACTAAGTTTTAAATTAACAAAGATAATAAACTTATCACATTAGAGTGTTTTAAATAATTAATAATGTGTTCTGCTACATCAATATAATCACCGATCATAGTTACTAAACATACTACTTATTCTCACTCTTATCAAAACTTACCTTCTTGAGTCACCTTCTTCCACTCTCAACCTCTCTCAATCACCTTCTGTAAATTTTGAAATGGAAAATGAAAAATGTGAAATGAGAGGTTGAAGCCACAAGAATTTCTCCCTCCCCTTTAAAGGCACCATTGTGCCGTTGCAGCATAGCAGTTTTCGGAGCATGCATGTCGAGTGCATGGAGATCAGCTGGTATAGTGGTTAACACATAGGGTACGTGTTACCTGTTGCTCAACACGTGACGAGAACGCCTGAAAATGGATTCTCGGAATCTTTAACACGCAGGGTGCATGTTACATACAGCACGACATGTGGCTAGTAATCACACACAAAGGTGTCTTGGAATCAAGCAAGGAATCTTTGCTCTTTCAACATGCAGGTAGGGGTGGCAAGCGGGGAAGCCCGCCCCGCCCTGCCAGAAGCCCACCTTTTGGCGGGCTGGCCTGTCCCGTCTAGCCTAGTGAGGCGGTTCTAGAATCCCACCTTGCCCTGCCTAACATCGGGCTGGCAGGTTGGCGGGCTAAGCCCGCCTAAGCTCCTCTTTTTTTTTTTTACTATTAACTACTAAACAATATATATAATTTCACAACCATAACAATAAATTTATAATTTCTAAAAGCATAAAAAATTATATTTTTTATATTCATAAACATTAAAATCTTTGTAATTATAAATATCTAATAAACATAATTATAAACCAAGTTTTCATTCAAAACATAAGTATAAATATTCTCTCCAAAACAAAATAAACATAATTTAAATCATAATTATAAATATTCTCTTCAAAGTAACATAAACATAATCCAAACCACTCAATTTTTATCTTCATACTCTTGTATGTTAGGTTGGAGGAAGTTAGGTTTTGGCAAAAAAATTGTAAAAATATCCCCTCATTAAAAAAACACTAAGCCCGGCGGGGAAGCCCGCCCCGTCCCGCCAAAGTCCGCCAAAATCCGCGGTTTAAGCGGTGCGAGTTAGGCGGGTTTTTGCTATTTGGCGGTCCTAATTTTTCAGCCCAGCCCGCCTTTTTTGGCGGGTTACGCGGGCTGGCCCGGCGGGTTGAGGCCCGTTTGCCACCCCTACATGTAGGATACGTGTTGCCCCTTTGCTTGACACGTGACGAATATTTGTTAGAATTCCTGTGAAAGTATCTCAAAACTCTGCGCAGAATATGCGACACATAGGGTGCGTGTTGTGTCAGTCTCTCTGCACCTCCACCTTTTTTGCAAAACACTTCAAATAGTAATATTTAATAAAAATACAATATATTTATCTATATAGAAAATAATTTTTGCATTTTTGACATTAAAAATAGTATTTAATATTGATGTATTGACAGTATAAAACGTTTTACACAATTATATAATCACATTTGTTTTTTTAAATAATCATTCAGATAGTTAATGTAAAAAATACTTATTTTTACTTATGTGATATTACAAAATTAAATTTTTAAAACAATAAAAAAACTAAAAAATACAAAAAAATATAGTATGTTAGAAAAGAAAAATACATCTTCAGTGGTGTAATAAAGAAATAGAAAAATATGAAATTTTTTTTTTCTAAAAATATAAAAGGTCGGGATGAAATGGGGTGGAAGCAAATAATGCAATTATGCAAATATGAAGTGTGACATTGACTATAGATAAGAAAGAAACTTTGATAAGAAAATGTGGCTACTTCCGAGTGTTTGTCTCTCACGTGTTACAACTTTATCTCTTTCTTTCACTGACATTGTCATGCCCACATTATATTCATCTACAGAAAACCGCTGGGTAATAATATTGTGGGTCACTGCTCAGTACTCACTAACTATATTATCATGCATGCTATTGTGCAACTATTTAAGATTAAATTTCATATTATTTTTAGGTATATGATAAAATATTTGTAATACGTACACTTATTTTTAAATAAAATTAATAAGTGATTCTTCTAATAATTTTTAATTATTTTTATATGTCGATAATTATATATCAGTATTCATCTAAAAAATAAATTGCCAAAATTATATTCAGATTATTTTGGTATCAATCAAAATATTTTTAATTATTTAAAAATATGATAAAAATACATATTTATAAACCAAAACATTTTATATTAATAAAAGATTTGTAATAAATATTCTATGTGAAAAATAAGACTCTAACATTAACAAATGAATTTATATTACGTTTTTTGTCAACAGAACATGTTTTTTTTATCACAATAGAACATTTTTATACGTTTTTAAATTATTTAAATAATTTTAATAATAATAAAATTTAAAAATATTTTTATCAATACAAAGATAATTTGAGTATAATTTTTTGTGGTCTATTCTCATTTAAAATATTAGATATTCTCTATAAAGTATGTAATTTCTTTTGAAAACGTTAAGATGGCACGCGTTGCGAGAATGAATGGTTCGTAAAATGATGAATCCAGGTGCTATGCACCACCATTCATTATTCAACACAAAAGATGTTTACCTTTTTCGTTCACACAAAGACACTCACCTTTTTAACTCGCTTAAAAGTTTTAAAACAATGCTTAGTTTTCTATTGGTTCGAGAATGAAAATAAAGACAAACGGAAAAGTTTCAAAAATCGTTTCATGGAAGATGTTTTCTTGTTTTCTTTTCACTTTTTAATTTAGATATAAAAAGAAGAATGGTGTAGAAAGTAGTTATAAAGTGTATAGATATTTTATGTAGTTATAGTGTCAAAAGTAAATCGAACTTTTTAATTTGTGTTTAAAAAATTTAAAAAATTTGCAGCACATAAATTAGACCGTCCGATTTATGTTTTAGACAATTAAAAAAATTTTAATATCAAAATCGAACCATCCGATTTTTATTTTCAAAAAAAATTAAAAGTACAAATCGGACCCTCCGATTTTCTCTCCCACATAAATCGGACCATCCGATTTGTGTTCTTAATTTTTTAATAAAAAAAATCGGACAGTATATTTTCTTCACTTCATAGTTCAGAAAAAACTGTCCCCACATTCATGTCTAGCACCACCCACTTTTATAACCATGCACAACAAACATAGAATTTACATATAAAAAAAATGAGCCTCTTCTTTCTTGCTATAATTATGAGCAATATCTCAAATTAATTTATGAAAAAATTTACACCCAATATTTTAGTTCTCAAATATTTAAAATAAACAAATAAATTTTAACGTTGGATGTCGTTGGCCAATGCAATCTTCGTTCATTTGTCTCCAATGTCTAATGTTGATGTGTATCGTTAAATCTCACACGTAACTATTAAATGCTACGTGAAAAGACAAAGACAGATGAATCCCTGTCAAGCAGAGTAAACAACGTCATTTTATCAGAGACAAAATAGATCGTTTTGAGAACTTGAGAGAAGAAGCTTCTTCTTCTAACCTAATACGAAATTCCTAACCAAAACAAAATCCTAACCTGTGAGTCTTCACCTCCTTCTTAGACAACAACTTTTTTTTTCTTTTTTTTTCTATCTTTCTCTTCACAATCATACAATCCTCTTCACTTTCATCCTCCATTTCTGGTGGAAGTGGTCTATATGGCTCGTCCTCTATGCTTTCATACTTGTCATTATTAGAGTCATAATTACCTTCATTTATATCAAACTCACTCAAATTCAAGTCATCCAATAGAGAATCCATTATTGGATCATCAAAGTACAAGTGAAATTTCTCAGTCTCTTTGTTCTTCTGTTTATTCTCTCACAGCTCATTTATCTCCTTATCTCTATTAATTGGGTGTAATCCAGACTCAAAGTCAGAAATAGCAAGATTAAACTAATACATTGTCTTGTAATTACTGTATCCTAATCTTTTAAATAGAATTTGAAGATCAAAGAAATAAATGAGGTCAATGTCCATCTTTAGAAACCTCTCAACCTTCATATTAATGTACAACATCATACTTTTGTTATTCGTTACAATATGGCCTCCATGATGGAACACATGAACTACCATATCCTTTATCTAGAATGAGAGTTTTCAAAAGAAAAATATTTAATACACTCCAGGACCAATCCAAAAAAGAAACAAAAAGCAATTTTCACTTTTATAAACTATTTTATTCATTAACTACTCTAAAGAAGTAAAAAAAACCTCTGATCAATCCCTATGAAGATAACATGTTATAGAATAATATATATCCATGGCAGTATAATAAACACTGATCAAACAAATTTATTACAAACATATAATAAACACCTTTAAAAGATTCTCTATTTCACTATATTACCTTGGTCAAGGCTGTGTAAGATGTGGTCACCAACCAAGCCTTTTTTCTGTTTTGCTCGTCTACGTCGGCAATAACAGTTTGTCCAACGTATCTTACGTTTATGGATAGGAGAGTAACGACTAGCGACGAAGGGGAACTAGGTCAAAGTGGCTTTTGAAAGTGATATGGGAGATGATACTGGAAAAGGTTACGACAATTCTTTGTAAAAAGAAGAGACTTTGGGGTTTAGGGTCTTTTTATGTGAAGTGGTGTGAAGAAGGAAGAGTATTGAAGAGACAATATTCCCTCTTATTCAAAATGTTGCATTTTGTCCCTAACAAAACGACGTTGTTCACTCTACTGGCATAGGAACTTATCTGTCCTTGTCTCTCCACATAGCACTTAATAGCCACGTGTGAGACTTCACACTACACATTAGCAGCGGACGATAGGGGCAAAAGATGAGGACTGTGTTGGCTAACGGTATCTAATGTTGGGAGATTGATTTATGTATTTTAAATCTTTGGAAACTAAGGTGTACGATCCAAAATTTCTCAGAGACTGATTTGAGATATTACTCTTTTTAAGAGGTTAGAATTACTATAACTTGTTTATAAGATTTAATTAATAAAATTTTATAATTATTATTTGTGACCACAAAGACACAATTTAATTTTAAAATTGAATCCATCTTATTTTTTCTTTTTTTTTTTACAAATTTATTATCATTGACATACCTAATTCTTTATGTTGTTTGGAGACTCTTGTATTTTTTTCAATAGTTGGTAAATATTCTCCACCTCTACAAAAAAGATAGACAGCATGCAGTACTTACAAAACAACAAAATAGAGGTTTACATAAATTCACATAGAAGAAATACTATAATCCCTAAATCCTAAATTCGTTTATTCTTTCTCACCCTTCAATTTCATAGCATGTGTATTGGTTTGGATAGTTATTTTGATTGTCACATGTCTAAATTGAATATCTCTACTTAGAGTATTGCAATCGTAGCACAACTATGTTCACTACAAAAAAAGATCTATGGTCACGATTTTTGACCTATGATTACAGTTTTTTCACCATGGTCTATTCTGGCGTGGCCATAGATCTATGGTCACTGTTTTTTTATTTATAGTCACGGTTTCTATAGTCACAATTGCAGTGTTTAAATTTTGACACTTTAGACCACGTTTTTTTTTATCATGACCATAGGTTACTTTATGGTCACGCGTAAAAACCATGACCATAACTTGCTCTATAGTCACCTTTTGTAAAATCATGACCATAGTCTAATCTATAGTCACGATTTTAGCGTGACCATGGCTTACTTATGACCACCTTATTTTAAAACTGTGACCACAGCTTACTCTATGATCACCCTTTTGAAAAACTGTGACCACAGCTTATCTATGATCACCATATTTTAAAATTGTGACCATAGCCTACTCTATGGTCACTCATGTTTTAAACCGTGACTATAACTTACTTTATGGTTACCCTTTTGTAAAACCGTAACCATAGACTGATCTACGATCACGGTTTTAGGGTGACCATAGCTTATCTATGATTATCCTATTTTAAAACCGAGACCATAGCTCACTCTATGGTCACCCTTTTGAAAAATCGCGACCATAGTCTTATCTATAGTCACGGTTTTTAACGTGACCATAGTTTATCTATAGTTACCCTATTTTAAAACCGTGACCATAACTTACTCTATGGTCACTCTTTTGAAAAACTATGACCATAGCCTTATCTATGGTCACGGTTTTAGTGTGTGCATAACTTATCTATAGCCACCCTAATTTTAAAAGCGTGACCATAACTTACTATGTTTTTTTATATTTTTTTTTTAAAGCATAATCACATCCCAAAATTGTGATAATTACAAAATAAATCTAAAAAGAAAAAAATTCAAAACATCTAAATTATAAAATTTACATTATAAGCTAGATATATTTTTAGTCAAACAACATAAATTAATATACTTAAGTGAATACACTTGTCTCAATCTCAGTTCTAAACAATAATATATATACTAACACTAAGTACTTCTAGGAGCTAAAAATTAGCCAAGATTAGTTGTAACTAACTCTAAACTAACTTCGGAGTTGTGATGTCAATTTATCCTTTGCCTTGACATATTCGTTCCTTTTGATCCTCAGCTTTGATAACAATAACTTTTAATAATCAAGTAATCACTTAGCAACACTGGAAACAACAAACCTAGAAAAGAATTCAAACTATTAGCAACAAAAAATAAATCAGAAAAATTAAATTGAACATACAGTAAAAGAATTAGCAAAAATTTGATCAATTCCTTGAATAATACTATGCAAATGGGAAGTCCCAGATCCTTCAGGGTCATCCTCAATTCTTCTTAACTTTGATTCAATATCTGTATATTGGTTGGGGAGAAAAAGAAAAGTCCAGCACGTTTCAGTTCACCAAATAAAATTGAAGGGGAAAAAAAGTGCTGCTTATAAAATTGAATGACATGTTCCAAAAGTGAAGGGGAAAAAAAGTGCTGCTTATAAAATTGAATGACATGTTCCAAAAGTGTAGGGCTCTAAATACTTTGTCTCTAACTGTGTATAATGTGTAGTCTGGATTTCGAATAAGTGGTTCATATCTTTATGCATCAGCGTGGATCAAGATCTCTTCAGACAGTTCTGAGTTTGCCTCTAATAAAGAATCAAAGATCGTATAATAAGCCTCAATATTGAATAATGTTAAACATATGGGAAGTCCCAAATCCTTAAAGGTCATCCTCGATTAGTCTTAACTTTGACTTGATATCTAAATAATGAATAAAAACTAAAAAAGGTGTGTTTGGATTTACCCGAGGAGAAAAAGGTGTGTATGGTGTATACTGTTGAATGCAGAGCAAATTCCTATTCAGCAAAACATATATTTTCATGGTTATGTCCATCTAGAGTAATATTTGAACAATTGAGTCAATGTGACACTGCTGCGGCAGTGTTCACCTTGTGGCAGCATTCCAGAGCAGCTCTTATGACGGAGACATTCCCAATGCACTCAAAACTATAATCAACTCCGCCATCCGTAAGATCAACTATGACCTGCTGAATTGGTTTATCATGTTCTTTAGCATTAATAAACTCGGTGATCCAAAGGTTCTTCGCTGCAAGATAAAATAGCAAGAGAAGTAAATAGAAGAACATGTATTTAACGTTGCCCACAGTAAGACAACACTCTTGCTTAGAAATATGAAACCTTGGAGCATATCACTTCACAACATCAAGGGGATATGTTTCAGACATTTACCTGTATCAAATTTCTTGCCATTGATATCAATGCCAATAATATGAGATGCACCGGCACTTTTTGCACCCTTTGCAACCTGTAAGTATAAAATAATCAATGGCAATGGTAGTTCGAGACCAAGCAAAAAATACATTTACTACTACAGGAAAGAAACTTACAGCAAGACCAACAGTTCCAAGGCCAAAAACAGCAACAATTGACCCTGGTTCAACTTTTGCAGTGTTCCATACAGCTCCAAGACCTAACAAGTAAAAAATAACAGTTTTCTTAAATGCATAAGAATAAAAGAACAAGGCACAGGAAAGGTGTGACTCAAGTGTAGTCTTTCAAATATAGCACTAAAACCAGAACAAAGGCTGCATTTGTTTTCAGGGACAGAACACTGAGACAGGGACACGGAGACACAAAATCGTGTTTAACAGATGAGACATGGACAGAGACACTGAATTAGTCTATTTTGTGTCCATCCAAACAGGAAAAATACAAAGACACTGACAAAGGACACAACTTATTTTTTATTTTTTTCTTTTATTATTTTTGTTAATTTTTTATAATTATATTTTTTATTATTATATTTTTCTTTTCAAATTTTTTGAATGAAAAAAAATGAGAATAAATTGAATTTTCATAATTTGTTCCAGTTTATCACCAAACAGAATACAAGAACACAAAATTGTGTCTCTGTCCTTTGTGTCCTGTTCTCGGGGTCTTATCTTATCATGTTCTCAGAAATAAACGCAGTCAACGAGAAGAAAGAAAGGAAAAAGAAAATGAATATCCAACAACCACAATGGCAAATGATAATGATGAATCCATGAGAGATCAACAAAAACTAAATGATAATGATGAATCTATGAGAGATCAACAAAAACTAAGCCTTGTCCTATTATAGGCTACATGGACCGGAAGATGCAAAAGTCAAATAGACATCATTACATCAAACTCAAACTCTGAATTATTCAAGCTGACTTTGAATTTTTCTTCCTATTATTATTAACCTCACTAGGTAGATCTAATCACCAAGTAAAAATTAAAATTTTTCTTCCTTTACAAAATTTGGATTCAAATTCTAATATGAGAGGTAACATGTGTCGAATGACTTGGATGAAATTAAACATTATTATTAGTCAAAGATTTGCAATATGAAATCATGTAAGAGAGAAAACAAAATAAAAATACACTATCATGAAGAAGTTGGTCTAAGCGTTCAAGATATATATGAAACAGAGGAAGAACCAAATTTGAAAACAAATAAATTAAATGGTTAAAGGTTAACCATTTTGGAAAAAAATTACAGAAGTCAACACACATTGAACAACAAAAGTACATGCAACTCAAAATGCTAACAAGAGCATGAATATGGTGCTTCTAGAAGAAGCATTTCTAAGTTATATAGCTGAATGCATTATGCCACAAATTCTTAGGACTTAGCCCCATTTTTGTATATAAATGGCCAATAAGTTTATTTTGTTTTGGATTTTGGAGATAGAAAATAAAATATAAACCTCAATGTATCCAAAGTTTTCCGGATCCAACTCCTCCATTATAAGGGCAGCGTATTCCTCTGTGCTATCTTGTATTTTTAACAGCTTATTTGCTGAAGCACTTAATGCAATAATCTGCACAATAATTATGCATGCAACAACAATATAATGTTCACATCTTAACAAGAACAAGTAATTTGTAATGAATCTTGTAAAAACTTATTAAGGAAGTACGAAAAAGTAAACTACCACATGCATTATCGAAAACATTAAGCATTTAAAAATATGCCTTTTCTGTTTTTTAACGAGTGCCGCGTTAAAATACTCATTCAAAAAATGACAATGAAAAAAGTGCATGTAGACCAAATCTAATTCAATATTTTTTACACTAGTTGGCTTATGAAAATTATCTATTTTGACTTACAGCTATATAGACAAGTAAGCATACGTAATTTTCTTCAAGCATGTGATGCATAATTTAATAACAAGCAAATTCCACCAAATGTAATTGGTATTCTATTCTTTCCAATTCTCATGAATAATTTACAATCAAAATCCACACAATCTGTCGCCATTTTATGTAGTATGTCTATTATTTAAAAACTAAGCACTGAGCACCTACTTTAATAAGAATCAAAATAAAACGGAGAACTGATATCTAAAACAGAGAACTCAATAAGAATCAAAATAAAATAAAATAAATAAATAAACATTACCGTAACAAACACATCCAATGCGAAGAGACGGCGACGGAGGACGGGAAGTGTGCTCGAACAGAGAGCGAGAAGAGGGAGACGACGACCGAGGAGAGCTCGAAGAGACGGCGACGCCACGAGCTCGAAGAGACCTTAGTCGGACGGAGACCTTCGGCGGCGGCGATGGCCGTTCGTTGGCGAGGAGGAGGGAGACGTTGGTGTAGAGGAAGGTGCGGATGACGGTTGGGCCAGGGTTTTCGAGGCGGAGGGAGTTGACTTTGAGAGTGGAGAGTGCGGCGGAGATTGTTTCTGGTGGTGGTGGTGAAGGGGTGGCGGTGGGGGCGGAGTAGGTAAGGCCGACAAAGAATGGGGAGTGGGGAGGGATGGGTTAGGGGTACCTTCTTTTTTCTTTCTTAAGAGTGAGATCGAGAATGGAGAATGGGGAATGGGGGATCGGGGAATTTTGCGGCCGTTTGAGGCATAGTTGTCAGAACTGAACCGGTAATTGAATCGGTCAAATTATTGGATCATTAGTTCAATCGGTAGATTATCGGTTGAACCGGTTAACTCGGTATTATGTAAATAAAAAATAAAAATAGTTAAAAACCTAAAATTAAATTTTGAAATACATATTTTTACTAACATTTTAAGAATAATTAAGTCGAATTCTATAAATAACTAATACAAAAATAGACATATAATTAGTTCATACTACTATATAATATCTTAATTAGATACAATAAGAATAACAATCTATGAATTATATCCAAAGAATAATTTCAAAGTCTAAATATTTTTATATAATTAAATAATTATATAAATTTCAATACTAAAGAAACGGGTTAGTGTAGTGGTTGTCAACTTGGTCTTCAATTTAAAAGACCCAAGTTCGACTCCTACTCCCCGCAATAAATTTTTTCAAAGGATCGGTTCGGATCTGGTTTAATCGGTTTATACCGGTTTTGACCGGTTCATTTCCTTAAGCAGTCAATATACCAAACCGGACAGATACAAGGTCCGGTTCACCGGTTTTTCAGTTGAACCGGCCAATCCGGTCCGGTTTTTACAACTATGGTTTGAGGGGAGGGGTTGGGTTTAAAAAAAAAATTGAAAAATCGTGATTGCAGATCATTTTAGGCTATCCCATAAAACCGTGACTATAGGGCATAAGTATTTTATGATCACTTCTTTTTAAAAAAAATGTGACTATAAATTTCTTTTAAATTATCTCCAAAATCGTAATTATAGATATTTTTGAGCCATCTTTTCATAAAATTGTGACTATAAATCTTTTTTTATCACTCTTTTTGGTCACTACTACTACTACTATTACTGTAGGAGAGATGATTGAGTAGTCATGAAACAGAAGAGGAAAGGAGTGAGCAAAATTTTCATAATCGACCTAAAAACTAATTGAACTTTTCTCTTTTAAAATACCCTCAATCAAAATTTAAAATCCAATTCTACCCCTCACTTCTCTCACCTTCGACATGGACTTTTATAGTGGTTCTGACAAGGACTCCTACGTCATCTCAATTCCTGCCAACAAAGATGAAGAGAATATCAACGTCATGCATAATGAGGTTGCTCAAAAGCTTGTCTCGTATACTGCCTCCAAATCTCTGCTCATCAAGGAGATGTCTAGTGACAGTGACGTCGAATTGGATTATTCAAGAAACCACAGAAGATTACTGACAAGAAGGATGAGTATCGCCAAAAGAAGCTTAAGCAGATCATCTCACTTGAGCGCCATGATCTTTTCTTTGCTGGCAAGAAGACATCGTATTCCTCCGTCAGGACCTACGCCGATGTTATGAGGGAGCAGGTATTGAAGAGGGAGAAGGAGGAGACGTTGAGGCCATTGTGAAGAAAAAGAAGATGAAGAAAGAGGAGGATGCTGCTAAGGCGGCGCCACCACAGGCTACACCAGCGTTGTAGCTGCAGCAACAAAAAAGGCGGAGGAATAAGTGGGACGAGTCACAAGATGAGAGTGGTGATGCAAAAAGTCAAAAATTGATGAAAATTTAATTTAAGAGAATATTCTTTGCCAGCAATTTTTAGTATTTTTTGTTACTATTTGATCAGCATAAGTACTAAATTATTCTTAACAAATAAATTTTACTAATTCATATATACAAACTGAAAAAGGTTGTTCTGCCAGTATACCTCTTTCTAGTGTTCTCTGTTGTGAGCTTCATGTTATTTGGAGAGGGCTTGTTATGACTTGGGATTGCGAGTGCAAATAGGTCATATGTGAAACTGATAATCTTGATGCGTTTCTTCTTGTTTCGCGAGGCATAACCAGCATGATTAGAAATGACTCTGATCTGCTTGACAAAATCAAAGAGATGCTTCAGCGCAATTGGACAGCTACTTTAGTGCTCATCCAGCTTACAACAAACAACGGAGCGGCTAATTTAATGGCTAAGACTGCTGCTTTAAACAAGCAGGGGTACCTAGAGTGGTTAATGCTCCCTAATAATTTAGACATTATTATTAGAGAGTAGGATTACTCTTTCTCTTAGGTCCTTTTCCTTTGGGTTATGTTCAGTCACCAAAAATATTGAAAAAATATGGTGTAAATTATATTGATTTATGTGTACAAAATTCTAATAAATATAGATACAAACTATATATTTTTTATATGTAAAATCTTTGTAAATATGAGTACAAATTATTATTGGCCAAATACTGACAAAAAATGATAATATTTACTTCAGCATTACTCTTTAAGTAATTTGATATTTTGTTTTTATTTTTAATTAATAAAGATATTTAAGTAATTTTATTTATTTCAATCTCTATATTTAATTTAATCAAATAGAATACTGAGACATAATTCGGTCCTATATACTTTACAATAAATATAATACAAAGATTTAATTTATCTTTGTATCTTTGTCTTTCAATTTTAGTCTTTTTTTTCCAAACACAATCTTATAATTCAATAATTCAATCAATTAATTAGTTGAACCGAATGGTCCATTCTTTAATTTATAATATAATAAGAATTTAATTCAACTATATTTTTATAACATTCTTAAAATGTGTATTTTTAACAAAATTTATAAAATAAATATATAAATTATTTTAAAATAAAACTATTATATACATATTAAAATTTAATGATTAATCTTTTATGTACGTATAATATAATTGTTTTAAAAGAGATAAATTAATTAAAGTAACTAAGACGGTAATAGAGTAAAAGACATAAAAGAAAACCAAGAAAAGGAATATAGTTAAATTCTGTTATAATAGTTAAGAGTAGAAACAATCCCTTTAATAACTAGCAAGAGAACTGCGCGATGCGCGGACAATAAATATGCAGATTAAAATGGCGTAAATGTAAAGAATTGTTGGTTATTTTATTTGATAGAAAAAAAATGATGATTTTTATAATTGTAAAAGTATTTGTAAAATGTAAAATAAATTGTAAGCATTGTAATAAAGAAAAAAGAAGACATGAAAAAGATTAGACTATTCTCGTGTTGTTTGTAGATGCAGAAATAATATAAATAGTAATTCAAAGCATTTGAAATATAATTCCGTAAAATTGATTGAGTAAGGTTTGAATTGTATTAAATATGAATGTTGAAGAAGTACTGTAATGGAAGAAATAATGGTTTGAGCATAAGATAAGTACTTGTGAGTTAATAAGTTATTGTTGCTAACAATTACAATGAAAAACGGAAAATGGTAAAAATATAAAAAGGATGTAAGATTGTAGTGATAAAGTTATAGATAAATAGTTAGGGTTGGATAAGCGAAAAAGAGTGTATAGAGGAATCATGTAATAATAAAAATATACGTAATGTTGAACGTATTGTCATATATTTCTAAAGACTTCAGGGTAAACAACATTCTCTGTATTGTTTGTGTTTTCGTCATGAGCAATTACAATTTTCAACCGTTTTTTGTTTGTGACTTTTGAGATGGCAACATAAAGTTGGCCATGAGTGAAGATAGGTTTTTTCAATAGCAATCCCACGTGATTCAAGGGTTGTCCTTGACTTTTGTTGATTGTCATTGCGTAAGATACCATAAGAGAAAATTGTGTCCGTTGGAATCTAAAGGGTAGCCTGGCATCTGATGGTGTGAGTGTCATTCTAGGAATAAAGACTTTATTGACAGTCATTGAAATTTAACAATTTTGCCTTAATAATTTTATCTCCTAGTCTTGTAATTATCAACTTGGTACCATTACAAAGGCCTGATGAGTGATCAATATTTCTAATAAGCATCACAGGGCAACCAACCTTGAGCTTCAATTCGTGATTTGGAACCCCCGAGCACTTAATTGTTGCTAAAAACTCTGGTGTGTGCATATCTTGAATTTGATTGCTACCTCCCTCGAACAGACATTTGTTGGAACTAACATATGTCTTGCATTCATTGCTGTTCATTGCAGTCATGTAATCATTTACCTAATCTACATCATTAACCGTAGGAGCTAAGATAGTGCGACCTTTCAAGTTGCTTTCATTACACATGTCAGCAATGTAATCAGAATAGATTGCCTCCACAATTGCCTTAATAGGATCACTATAATTAGTGATAAGAAATTCAGGAGGTATGTTAATGCTATTGCAGCCATCACATGATCTATTAGATATTCCGTTGCCATCTAGAAGTATCCATTCAGCAAATTGCTTTAAACCTTCTACCTAATCATCTGTAGTCATAGATTGCAATCGCATGTTTATAGTGAGCTTTAATACTTCACAATGGTGCCAGAGGTATAAAGAGTTTAAAGACGCATTAACAATGTCTTGTCTTGTTCCTTTTGGGATGACATGCAAAATTTGTCAAAAGTTCCCACAAAAAACAATTGTTTTACCTCCAAAGGGCAAGTGCTGGTTATAATCATCTTTGAAGCTCATCAAATCCTTCAATGTCTTGTCCAATGCCTCAAAATAGAATTTGCTCATCATGGGAGCTTCGTCCCAAATAATCAGCTTAGCTGTTACAATTAATTCTGCTAATGGATTTCCTTGCTTAATGTTGTAAATAGAGAACTCATCTGAAGTTAATGGTATGACAAACCTAGAATGTGCAGTTCGACCTCCAGGTAACAGTAGAGAGGCAATGCCGTTAGATGCAACAGTTAGCACTATTTGTCCACATGATCTTAGTGCTGAAGCTAAAGTTATCCAAAGGAAAGTTTTTCATGTACCTCCATGGCCATACAAAAAGAACACACGTTCATGTTGACTATCTGTAGAGCTCATGATTTTATCATATACCCCCTTTTGCTTGACAGTTAATTTTGAGAGGTAGTCATTATGTTGCTTTTCTAACAGAACACGGTCGCACCATTGAATTAGACCATAGTAGTGTCGCAAACAACATCCGCAAATAATGACCTGAGCCCCAATGACTTGATTCTTCAATGGCATCAATATATTCTTTGTCGCCGTCTAGCAAACCACATGCATAGCATGCATCTCGAAATGATGAGTAGATTACACCATTGTAAGTCCTGATATCTACATAGGTTGTTGGTCCTTTTACAATGTTTAACAACAACCTTAAATAATATAGCTCACCGGATGATGGCAGTAGGAAGATCATCCTTCCAATGACCTGATGACTTTTCCTGGGTTCCTAAGCTCTCAGAGATGATTTCCAAACAAACTTGCTTGAAAACTCATTATAGGTTAATTTTCTAGCTTCAGCATTTGCTTTGTTTGCTGCAAACCAGCCTAGAAACATGGACTCTTTAACAGTTGCCTTTGCAACAGCTTCAACCAATGATTCATTATCCGTAAATACAACAGGTTGTTGATCTGGCAAATGAAAGCTTAGCCTCTCAACCGATGGATTTCTGTAGTGAATGTCATAGCAAAAGATCCTCCAAGCAGCTTCACAAGGAGATATATATCGACAATCGTAAAATATTTTCACTTCATCAACTTCTAAAGTTGCTTTACCATCAGTGGACTTCGTGGAAAAACAGGTTGTGACGTGATCACTTCCTTTATTTACATATTTGAACAAATACTTGATAGATCTTGACTGGTTACACCATTCGACGTTAATGTGAGCATGGTATTTTAGCAACAACATTTTATTATGTGGCACGACATATCGGTTGTATAGATGAATTCCTGAAACTTCCACCGTGCGTCCATTGTCTCGACGCTTATATACTGGGTAACCATCTTCATCAACTGTAGTCATTTTGTTGAACTTCTTAGGGAAAAGACGGATGCAACGACCTTCCTCCATGCAAGGCGAAGTTGGTTTGCTAAGACCACATGGACCATGAAGCATAAAACTCTTTACAGCCTCGTAATATGCATTGTCAACATCGACATCAGAAATTTCAGCACATATGATTTTGTTTATGTTTGCAGGGGTTGGGTATTTATCTTGTTCATGCAAGAATAATAATATATGTGTATGTGGGAGTCCCCTCTTTTGGAATTCTATTGTGTAGATAACAGGAAAAAACAGCATAATGCATATGGTATTAACATGTGTTTAACATTTAATTATGAAGAATTATGGAACATGGTAAGGATAAATACGTGAAATATATATGTAAGTTTCGTACCTATTTTTGTAGCACCAAATAATTTGTTGTATCTAAAATCTTTAATCATCATGTCCACTTTAACCTTGAATAGTCTGCAAATCATGTCTGGCATGTCCTCTAGTTTGACTTTATGCATTCTACAATACCGTTGTATTTCGTCCCATTGCGGATTGCATGTAAAAGTGATGAATAAATCTAGATAACCAATGCACCTACATATTGCCATGGCGTCTTGATAATTTTGAATCATGTATCTTGGCCCACCAGTAAATGTTGCTGGCAGTATAATTCTCTTACCCTTTGAGGCAGCATTGGTCTCGCCGTTGAAAATGGCATCCCGAAGCCCATTGTAGATCTTAACTCTAAATTCGGTTTGGTGGGTGTAAATAAATTTCAATCTAGCACTTTCAACCATTGAGAATGCATCAACTATGAATTGTTGGAATAACCGGTGGGAATGTAACAGGACACCGTTGTGCGAAGGTCGGTCTTGGATTTGAAATGCGAAAAAGTCGCGCATTGTGACATACTTGTCTTCATCTGTTGGTTTTTTCTTAACTTTGTTCAAGATAATATCTTCTCTCCATCCATCTTCACCATAAGGGAATAAAAGAGGATATTGCAAGCCTAGATAAGCCGAGTGGAGTTCTGTTATTCTTTGAAGCGACCTTGATTTGGTCTCAACAATAATATCTCGTTCTTTTGTGGATCCATCAAAATCACCGACAATTAAGGCTGCAACCTCAGACACTGAAGGCAAATTATACCTCCTCCCATCTTTTCCTCTTTTTCCTATGAGTAGAAGGCAAACTGAATTATTGCCGTTTGCTGTGAGTGCATCGCGAGCAAGTCAGAAAGACTTTGTAAGAACGTTATGATTATCCAACGTAGTTTTGATTGTAGAGACAATATCCACATGAAGTTTGTTCAAGTGATCATTAGAGCTGCAAAAAGTGGCATAAAACATGTAAATATGATGTCTGCAATCATTATGAATTAAGTGAGATAACTATGTTTGAGCCTTTAATAAAATTGTATGGAAATGACCTGACAGCGATGATTCTATTTCGAATCTCATTTTCAGTGTCGTATATATAGAATTGTGCAAATTTTGCTACTCCGCCTTCTGGTGGAAGCAAGCTTCCCATTAAATGGTAATTTTGCCCATGCAGAATAAGGTTTGGGGGCCTATGACTTTGGTTAATTGTTCTTTGTATCTTACCCCCGAATGATGTGAAAGCAAACATACTATTGTAGCTCCTAATGTTCGATCGAAAGTGTTCCGCTTTTTTAGTGCTGTCAAAGTAAAGCTTCCTCAACAAATCAGGAGGTTCTTGAAGCATAGGAAGTTGGACTTGACCTTGTCGGCAGCATAGGCTAAATTTTGGACATTTAGGCTTGTAGTGCTTTTCTATACGCTCTTCGTGCTAGAATATAGCTTTGCAGTGTTGGCATGTAAAGGTCGGATCTCCAATATTCCAATAATCTATAAAAAGGAAATAGGCATTCACAAATGTGTGTTTAGTTCGGAAAAGAGACCACAATCAAATTAAATATAATAAGGTTGATAGATATTCAAATCATGCAATATATACATGTTAAGAGTCTTGATAAAAAATGTTTTGTCATATGAATTCAGGTTGCATAAGATTATAATTACTATTAAAATTTTACGATGTCCGATGAAGTACCATGTTGTGGATCAAAATGTTTGCAAGTAATTTTAAACCTTACTTAGGTTTAAAATTAGGGAATGTGGAGATGTCAAAGAAAAATAAAGTTGGAGATTGGATAACTGTTACTTAAACAACCCTCTTCTCTCTCTATATATATAAAATGTATATTATGAGAATAGAATTTTTATATGAGAATATGAGAATGCATTTATAATTATTAGATTAATTTAAATGACTAAGATTAAATCTACCTAATTAATGGTATGCAAGGAATGCATCTATTATAGTCATTAAATTCAAGTGTGAATTTATTCATAACCATTACCTCTATAACCATTGTTTTTAATTTCTATTAAAATTTACCTAATAAATAAATTAAAATTATTAGATTTTGTTATCTGAATAAAATTAAAAGTATTTTTCATAAATCAATCTATATTTTAAAAATCTGTGAAAATATGAATAGACCTCTAAAAATTTATATTCTTCAAAAAAAATGAAAAAATAATTCAACCGCGCTTACGACGCCATATTTTTTATCCCTTTTGTTTTGTTTCCATTTTAAATAACATATTAATAATTATTTAAAAGAATTTTTTTATGAATTGTAAGTAAAAAGAATTGTAACCGAATAACGTATCTTTAGATTTACGTTTAAAAAATTATTTTAGATATATAAATCCAATTGAATTATTATGTAAAATTATTTATGTTATTAATATATCAAAGTTAATTTAAAAATACATAAAAAATATTTTTACTTGTTTAATCTTTTGATAAACGTAATGTTTGAAATATTTACAAATAATAAATAATTCATGTAACAAACAAATTATTTGTGCATTTAGTCGTTGTTAGTTACACAAGTCATTTGCTATTTATAAAAAATATATTTATTATTGTTATTAGTTTTTTTATCGTTAATAAATTCAAAACGTACTTTTATCAAAACATTGAATGATTTGTCGTGGACTCGTGGTTGAATTATATTTTTTTATTATTTTTAAAAGTATATTTTTTTGAGAAGTTCTATTTCATATTTGCATAAAATTTTGAAAATATAGATTCAGTTATAAAAAAATACGTTTAATTATATTTGAATAAAGAGATATTAATAATCTATTGGCTATAAATGCATTCCGACATTCTTATATAATGATAAAGTGAATTGAAAGGAATATTACAAATTCAAATAATAAGCATATTTACTGAAACCAACAAATTGAAAGCAACGTATTCTAAACCTTATTTTGTACCAAAGAGTTCAATTTAAAATGAGTTAAGACATTAGTTAATAAATCTTCAAACGATATAATGCTTATTAAGATACAGTATACAACACAGATCAGTGATGGGCCAAAAAAATTTTGAAAGTCAGATAAAAATATATATCTTAAAATAAATTTTGTTGAACATTACTAATTATATTAAAAATATAACAGAGATATAAAAATTAAAAAGAGTTAGTGAATATTTTTATTTTTAAATACCATTTATTATATATAATTTATAAAAAATATTTTTTATTTCTAAAAGTTGAACTTAAAATATTTTAATTAAATTATAAATAATTTGTCATCCTAACTAATTTTTTTATTTATTTTTGTATATATTTAATAATAAAAAACTAAATTAATTGGCATGTTAGCACCTGTTAATATTATCATTTATAATTTATAATTTGAAACTATAATTACATTTAAATACCATAAAAAAATGAATCCATATGAAAAATATGTTTATATCAAATAATAAAAATTTAATTCATAATTATTTTTCTCTTTTTTTAAATTATTAATAATTTTATATATTTGTAATTTATTTTTGATATACTGTTAGATTAAAGAATTTATGCATCTATTTAATTATGTATTGTAATTAAAAAATATATTTTACATTCATCACACAAATAATTATCTAAAAGAATAAATATAATCAAATAAGTATATAAAAAATATACATATTTTAATATATCAAAATTAACTTCTATGCCTTTAAATAATTGTTCTATTATTCATTATAATTTTCAAATATTAATTATCTTATATTCAATTAAAAAATTTATTTGTTATAATATTTATGACATAAAATAATTTTTAGTCCAAAATGGTTATTATAAGCAAGATTATTTAAGAGATAAAATTAAAAAGTATCATATAATTTTAAAATAAAAAACATTAATTAATAGATAAATATTATTTTTTCTAATTTAAATTAATGTTTGAAGACAAACAAATACTGATAAATTTATTTATATTTAGAAAATTGGGATTTAGTTTGTTAATTAATTAGTTGATTAGATTTAAAAAATTATATTATCATTGTTTATTAATTTTTTATTGAGTTAATTTATTTAATTATTTTTAATTTTGATATTAAATTAAATTTAACAAAATAAATATTGTTACACGTTAACTTGAATAAAAAAATATTTTTAACATGAATTTTAAAATAAAATTTTGTAAATTTTTGTGGGTAAAAAATATAATCACATTGGGACAAATATATTGATTTATATAGAATTATTACTTTTTATATATTGAATTATATTGGCAAGTGCCACCCTTCTCCTAAGCCTGGGTTCATCCCTGGCGCACATAACTGTTCATGAACCGCATTGTGGATATCTGAATCATTAATTTGCGAATTCACTAAGGTAGTAACTATGGTTAGGATAAATTATTGTTACTTATACTATAACCATAAGGAGTATATACAGTACATCCATTCAAATATACATCGATGAAAAGATATATTCATAAGCATCTCACATTAAAAATTAGATTGTTAAAGATCTCAGGGTAGAGCCCGTAAGAATCAAAAGGATACCGCTAACCAGTGGCGGAGCTTGAAAAAAAATTAGGGGTCAGATAGAAGATAATTGTCAAGATGTTTTTGATATAGATTCCATTTAAGATAAATTCGTCTAACCTCATCTCTTTGATTTGGATAATATTGTCAAATTTAAAGCCGTTTTTTAGGGTCTCGTTCCAAAGAATTAAGGTCAAACTCATCAGATGCAACACTTTGAACTTTTGAAGGTTATATCTCACTTTTTTCGTGATTCATTAAAGTAGAAGAACTATCTACAAGTGTTGATATTGTAAAAGTTATATGTTTTTCTTCTTAAATATTATAGCCTTTCTCTTAAAAATGCATCAATTTCTTGATTTTTCATGATTATTTTATATAAAAATTTGAATATATATTCTGTAAATTAAGTAAAAAAGAAGTTAGAAGGACAAATATTAAAATTTATAATATTTATTGAATTTTTTTATCAATTTATACAAATACAATAATATCAATACTTATTGAATATTCTAATATTTTTTATCATATAAAAATTAAATTAAATAAATAGTAAAATATAAAATAATATTAAATTAGATAAATAAAAAATATCTAATTTTTTATATTTGAACTTAAAAATTGAGGGAGTGTTGCTTATTTAATAGAGACGAAATGCGAATACACTCAGTTCAGTCCAAATCCAACAAGATTTGAATGTTTTAAACTAAAAACTATTGTGCAATAAAAGCAAGAGATGAAGATTGAACTTTGATATTTTAAGTCATAATAAAATATTTGAGCCAATTAAACTATTTTTTAAGAAGTACTACTAATTTTTTTAACAAAAGTTTGGGGGGCCATGGCCCCCCTTGTCTTAACTAAGCTCTGCCCCTGCCGCTAACAAAATTGATAAGTAAAGGACAAATCTGGATTGACATCATTGGTGGCAATCCTGCTCGATGGTTGACTCCGTGTTATGGCGTGTTATGGTTGGCTCTGTATGCTCTGTTGTCAGTTGTAAATCTGCTAAATTGAGAACATTCCATGAATCATGTGCCCATCAACCTATATGTTGCTATGTCAGACAATGATATATCAAAATGCTGTGCAACTTTGTTACCTGGAGGAGCTTCTCCTGGATTTTGATTTTGGCTGAAACTGAAACCGGCACCGGAGTTGGTCTCATAATCATGTGCATCATCTCTATTGACTTCCTCAATATGGAAAGAATGGTCTACACAAACAATTTTGGCTTTTATCTGAATGTTTTACATGCATTTGATTTCGTCTTTAGGAACGCTTCAAAAAGTTTGTGTTAATGAATTTGTTTATGATATAAAACATGAAGAAGAAAAATTTTATACAAAGTTGGTCTTTAATGTTACCTTGGTTGGCTTCGAATGGAGGGCAGATTTGCATATTGCTTGGTTCAAAGTTGGATGTGTTGTTTGCGGATGCGTTAAACACATCAGAGATGAATGGTACATGCCTCGAAGACGTTGTGAAAATGATACCAATTCTGATTTTGTTTGAAAGAAGCTCTTGCAACATTGTTCGACCTAAAGAAGGGAAAATTATGGCATCATCCTTTTGTTATTTTAGATCGTTATAGTTATACACTGGTATATGTATGCATAATTTAGCTGCATGAATTGTGAATAAGAAGGGAAATAGATTTGTACCTTCACCTGAGAACAGATCCTAGTTGGTTGCAAGCCTGGATGATTTCACATTACTATAGTCATGTGTTGATGGAATCAGAATGTGGCATCCTGTGCTCACACTTCTTGAAGGCTTTTGAGCATAGGAGGAAAGATGAGTTAGACATGAGGTTAGTTGCATCATGTTCTCTCCTCCTAATTACAGCAACAAATGTATACGATACGGTTAGAATAGGTCTGTGTGTCAAACAATCACAACTTGCATGATATTCGAAAGAGTCCAAACCTTGAAGTGTAATCATTTTGATAGATGAAGTTGTATGCGAGAAGTTGCTAATGGCATTAAAGAAATCTTTACCGAGTGATTGATCAGTGGTGTGAAAAATCCCTGAGGTCCCTAACTGTATTGAAAAATTATTTGTGACGCTGGTGCGGCTAGATGCATTTGGAGGACTTGGCTTGTCATGGTTATAGCTAGAGCCTGAAACATGAAGGGTCCTATTGTTAGCAATGCTTAGCTAAGAAATAGCAAGAACCAAAATCTACACTGAAGTGGTCCCACAAAACTTCAATCGCAGGCCAATTTGCTGTAACTCAAGGTGATAGGCTCCTCTAATTAATTTTGTGATGTTATCGCTACCACAAGAAAGAGAATTTTACAATGTAAGTTGTTGAATTTGTGAGTAATATAGTATGGTTTAGACAGAGGTGTAGGGCGTAACTTACACAAAATAAGTTCTTTTTATTTTTCATTTAAATAACTTCACCTATATGTGTCAGCCATCTACATAACATACTTTGTAAGAAAGTAATTGACAACTCCTTCAATGGGGTTCTATCTTTACACGGTGGTGTACTATTGCAACATGTATACATTATGCCTACAGGTTGTTTTTGTGAAAGTAGTTGTGCTATCCCAAGGTTTTCTGCAAAGGATTAGAAAGGATAAAATAATGCTGGTTAATACAGGCAGCACAAAGATAACATGAAATTTGTTTCGTATGACCTTAACATATAGTTTGAAAGCACTTTTGTGGTCTGAATCAGTTAGCTTTCTTTTTTCGCGGATAGCTTTGCCAATCTATAGTGCCTCGTTTCTTTTGCATTTTGACCCAATTGTTTCATGCTAGCGTTGCAATTTCAGGTTAGGCTGATGAGGGAAATCTGGGTCGAAAAAATGAAATTACTGTTTGATGGGTATTGAGGTTCAGTGAGATACTATATATTTACAATTTTAGGATCCATTTGCGAATTAAATCTTCAAGTTGTAATTCACACATAGCTGAATCGTAACCATGGTGTGGAAGCCTGGAAGAGGATGTCACATGCATGGGTTGAAAGTACCTCTAAAAAAAACTCAGGATTTTATGATGCCTGGTGTACTGAATTGGTGCGAAGCTGCATTTTTTCACCATGTAGAAGAAGTGGAGGCATATGACGAAGGTTTATCCTTTTAATGCAGGGTAGGAAATCTGACAATTAACAGATACTTAGTCGGATCTCTCAAGGTCCATAATGGACTACAATATTTTTCTAACATTTATCCCTGTGGTATTCTTCACTTGTGCCACATAGTGAATTTATTTTAAGAATTATCAACTAAATTTCAGAATGTAACATTTCTTTTAATGCGTGGTGTTGGGAATATGATTAAGTGTATAACTAACTATTAAATAAAAGCATTAAAAATATAACTGAATTTAAGCAAGGTAATATATGATTAACAAAGATTATGGATTTGGATTATAAATCCAGCATAATTTATCATGATAAATGCAAAAGGAAATTTCTATGCGAGATCTTTTATCCAAAGGCTAGAGACTATTCTTTTCAAATTAAGTTGGGAATAGGTCTGGAATGTAAAGCATGAGTCCCTTCACTCCAACTTTCGTTGGCCAGCTTTGACAAAGCAGATGTCGTCGTTGATATGGATTCTATGAGCATATTGAGAGCACAATTTTATTGGGATTCACTCCTGCTTGCCTCGCCTCTTGTGTTATAGTTATAATGTCTTCATCCAAAAATAGCCTGGGTTGCTCATATAGTCTAAAGCTTTCCAATTGATAAAGAGGAAACCATCGAAGGCAATTCTCTCTTTTCATTTCAAGAAACCATAACGAAACACTGTAGTGATCATTCTTAGGTGTGTATGACATGAAGCAAGTCAAATCTTTCAATAGAATTAGTGAATTGCAATCTGACCTTGCATTGTTAGGAATTCGAAGCTGATGCCACTTGTAGCTACTTATACAAAATATTATTATAGAAATAGGGGCCTGTAAATTGTGGCCTCCAAAGTTAATCTAGAGAACCAACCCCTTCTGCGAAACGTAGTCAGCACCTACCTTGTTGATGTCACCAGTCGAAACTCTCTTTGGTTCCCACTGTTCGTGTTGGCTGTTCCATAGGGTAATTCAAATGTTTTTGTCTTCAAAGTTTTGCTTGAATACGTGCACAATGCAGTAGTATGTGCTAGAAGGATAGTAAGTAAAAGCAAAAACTGAGACACATGTAGGCGCCTTAAACGGCCGTGGCTGAGGCAATTGTCACACGCTGCGTGTAAGGATGTTCCATATGAGTAACTTGTTGTAGTGACAGCCGTTACTTAATGTGAGGCAGAGGTTGCCGAAACAGGAACCCACAATTCCAAAATCATCACACTTTGCCAGCTCCGTTGCGAGGGACAACCTGGTAGCTACACCTGTTGAAGGATTAACACTTAGAATTGTATTATTATTGGTTCTCCATTCGGGGAACAAAAATGTAGTATAAGTGTTTGTTTAAATGGGGCATAACTTAGGTGGTTCTGCGATAAGAATTTATACTCCTTTAAAGCAGAACACCAAAATGTGTTCAGTACCCTACATCTGCAAATACAGGAAGGATTAACCTTTCCAAAGATGTAAAGGAGTACATCTTCTGGAAGACAATTAAAAGAAGAATCAGCAATTCCAGTTTCACACTCTATTTTTAAACTTGAGTTGAACACATGTGTTATGTTGGAAAGGAAAGTAACACAAAAGCATAAAGAGACGTTAAAAAAAGATACTGCTCTTTGATGCACGATCTTATAAAAGCATAAATAGATCTTATAGGGCCAAGTTGACTTTGTTAGATATTTTTTATACACCCATTTACATGTGGAATTGTTTACAAAGTATCCTATCACAGAGAAAAGTTTAGGAAGCTGTTGACATGAAATCACAGCAAAAGTGATAATGTGCTGGCATAGCTTTTCGGGCTTCTATGCACAGCGTCCCAATTATACTGCTCTGATTTGGCATTTAAGGTGATGTGAAACCAATACAAAAATAATGCAAATTTTTTAGTTTAAACCCAACTTTCTTTCTTTTGTCACAACATCAACTTGTAAGTATACATTTCTTTTTCATGCAGTTGGCAAGTAACAGTAGTTGAGAATAAATTTCATATTTAGTCATAGTATAGGGAAACAAAAAATCTATTCATGGCCATCCTTTGGTTTCAGATTGACTCTAGCTTCAGATGTCACAATTGTATTATTTTAATTATGTATCAAATTAATAAATTGAAAACTATATTTTAATTTTTATTCCTATAATAAATTTAAAAATTTAAAATGACATTTTCGCAAAAATATTGAATTATAAATTGAAAAGGTTAGTCATGGCTAATCTGTATGCCAAAGACTCAACTGAGACTGGTGTCATGGCTAATGTAATGACTGCCTCCTTAGAAGCGCATATTTGAAGGCAATGTTTACACAAAGCCCTCTAGGCGTTGGTTCTTTATCACTCATTAATGTGTATGGTTACACCTTCAAGTCATGAAAAAATTATTTTATTCGTTGTAAAAGTAAAAGAATAGTGTTATGAAAATTCTAGAGATATAGGACCAAGTACACAATACAACCATAAAGGCAAGGTCTAGAGGGCCATGAGAAACTAATCATAAAAAGGGATGCAATAAAATTATATCTTGTTTGTTAATAAACTATAAGAACCACAATATGTGAAACTAAAGTGATGTAAACCAAATACAAAAAAATGTAAATTTTCTGATTTAAACCCAACTTTGCTTCTTTAGGCATAACAGCAACTTGTAACTGTAACATCCCAGACCACCCGCTAGCACGATATTGTCCGCTTTGGCACACAAGGCCTCACGGTTTTGCCTTTGACGATATGGATGATAGCCGAAGCTCCCCACACTCACTCGTCAAAACGCGTCATGCTAGGGAGAGGTATCCACACCTTTATAACGAAGCATGCCTTATAAGGGTGTGGATACCTCTCCCTAGCATGACACATTTTGACGAGTGAGTGTGGAGGTCTTCGGCTATCATCTCTATCATCAATGGCAAAACCGTGAGGCCTTGTGTGTCAAAGCGGATAATATTGTGCTAGCGGGTGGTCTAGGCTGTTACAGATGGTATCAGAGTTGGAGCCTGGATCGATGTGCCAGCGAGGGTGCTGGGCTCCCTTGGGGGTGGATTGTAAGGTTCCACATCGGTTGGAGACAGGAACGAAGCATGCCTTATAAGAGTGCGGATACCTCTCCCTAGCATGACGTGTTTTGACGAGTGAGTGTGGGGGGTTCGCCTATCATCCCTATCGTCAAAGGCAAAACCGTGAGGCCTTGTATGCCAAAACGGACATTATCGTGCTAGCGGGTGGTCTGGGTTGTTACAGCACAAAAAATCTATTTATTGGCATCCTTTGGTTTTAAATTGAGCCTAAATTCAAATGTGACAATTGTGCTATTCTAATTATGTATCCATTTAATGAACTGAATATTATATTTTAATTTTTATTCCTACAACTTGACGCTAAATTTTTATTCATAGGATTAAAAGTTGAAAATTACATTTTTACAGCAAAATTGAATTATAAATTTGAAACATTTGGTCATGGCTAATCTCATAAGCCGAAGAATCAAGTATATTATGCAGGCATAAAGGCAACGTATAGAGGACAATAATCCATGGCATGAGAAACTAATCATAAAAAGAGATGCAATAAAATTGTATCCTATTTGCCAGTAAGCTATAAGAACCACAATATGTGCAACTAAGCTAACAACTTATGCAAAGTTAATTTCCCCTGAACTTCATCTATACCTTATGCATATAGAGCACTATATGATCACGGGCTAAAAGCATGGATTCAGTTTATATGAGGATTTTAAAAGTTGTTGTATTGCTTCCTTAATTATGATAGAGTATAACGAAATTTACCTCAACCAATAATCATTCATAGAGAAAAATAAAGAAAATCATAATACACAGGTTGATGTTGCAAACACGATATCCATTAGATAAGTTATAACAACCAAAGCATAAATGTATATGATATTCTAGTAGATATGGCCTACCAAAGATGCATTAATACATCATAATAAGGTTTAACATATATTTTTTTTCCACTAAAGATAACGACATAGAAACTGGAATTAATCACTAAAAGCACGCTCCAAAGATAGAATACAAAACATGCACCATACTTAACCTTAAAACTAAGTTGATTACAAATACCAGAGGTAATCTAGACTAATCATACCATGTGGCTCCTTATAACCTTCATCAAACTGAATGCACTCTCAAATCTCGACTTTGAACCAGGTATAATGTCTCATGATACACACGCAGTGACCTAATCCTTACTTTATCTTCATATTCTACCCATTAAAGAGTTCTCCTAGTCTTGTCCATGGAAGTGTATCGACATATGTGAAAGTGTGAAACGTGTGAATCATCGATGCCATCTTCTTCAAAATGCCTCTCCTTTATTTCTATTATATCTTCATCAACAAAGATGGCAGGAGTAAAGAGAGGGGCAACACCATTGTACATGAACAACCTTATCCATGCTGGCTCCTCCTCAGTAACAGTAACATGCCAAATAGAAGTGCTGAATACTTCCTCATCATGAGTAGATGAGGCAAGGCAAATCTTTTGGTTCAGGAGCATGAGCATGTAGCAATGAGCCAAGGCCTGCTGAGGAATGAAAATTTGCTGAAAAGTGTTAGATAATAAGGAGAAGCATACGATATATGGGGATCTTCTTTCATCATCATCAACTGAGCATCTTAACCAATAAATTGATCCATCAAGTGTAACATACGTAGCATCTAAGGTTACAACATATGTTGGACATGTAATGATCACATTCCAGTTTCTTCTAAAGCTTGTATATATCGAAAGTGAGCTTGAAGGACTTTCTGAAGTTTGTTTGAAAATATAAAGGATGGCATAATCCAAAGTGGATAGAAAGTACACCAAAGCATATAAATACACCAAGTCAGGCTGAAAAATATAAATAGGATCCTGGATAATTTTTTATTTTCGGCTAACAGGATTCCAATATAGCAAGTAAGACTTCTTGCCCATGGAACTGTATCTTATGCAGAAGATCCCATTTTCAATGCCAATAATATGGAACCAACCTTCATATGTCAGCAAAAAAGAAAAGTGAAACGACATAGTGTAACCACTCGAAGCATCCATCCTCATAACCCAATCTATAGAGTTCATCAGAGAGGATGGATAGCAAAAATGCATCAGGAGTGAGCAGCCATGATATTTCCACCTTTGAGCAAGTGTTGTCACAAAGTCATAGCTGCTTAGTTTGACTCTCCAGGAGCGACAGGTGCTCGAGCATTCAAAATGGTTGAAGCATCAGCACGGTGGAAAATGTCAAGCATAACCTCGTCCAGGAGCTCGGGCAGGGGAATAGAGACGGGAGGAGCATCACTCATTGTGTCTGAGATGCGAGGATTGCAGAAGTAAGAGATTAGGGAGGGGAAAGATATGCAGGTTAGGAAAATGTATTTTTTCAGTGTATGACTTGTGTTTATATGCTCAAAGTATTCCTCTTCATTTATAGAGGAGTTCATAGGAGTATATCATTAATGAGAAAATTACTATTTTTTATTTATATTTAGGCATCCGTACTAAATAGTAATTGAAGGAGAACTATATTACTTAGTCTTTTATGGGTAATGTTCAAGGTTGACAAATTCAGAAGATCTCATAGTTGAAAGGGGAATACTTTTGGTAGGGAAGTCAGAGTTTCTCAAGCCAAAGATGGCGGGTGAACAACTCCTTGAGTCACCTTCTAATGATCAATAAATAAATAAATAGGATTTTGGCATGTCCAATTTATTTTGCGTGTATAGGTGACAAATGTTTGTTCTGCTGAAGCTCGCCTTGAGGCTCGCAATGGCAAAATTCCTAGAGAGTAAGTTAAGGTCAAGTAGATACAATAGCAAGAAGCTCATATGTCAGCATATGGAAGGCATCTCAAAGTGAAATTAAAGCAAGTATTAAATCAAGCTACAAAGCAGGGGAATATAATCCTGGTGAAGATTCACTATTAATGCCGACATGACTAATAAATCAAGTTTACCCAGTTGTGTGTATTCTCTCCATTCTAACCCCCTGCTTTATTTGTTTATCTAATAAAATCTCCCATTTTGGAATGAGTTAAGTCTGGATTTTAAAGTAATTTTCCCTTGTCATTTGGTTTCTTTAATAAAACAAAGCAAGCCCGCCATTTGTAATGTGACGGCAGGCTGCCAAATTTAATTGCTTAAGAGACTTGCTAGAAATGACAATAGATAATGATCTTGATTTTTCCAAATCTGATTGCAGGATATTCACATAATTATCTCTGCCATTACATCGCTATAAAGGAAGCAAACAGAATGGGATCCAATACGGTAGTGGTGTTACTTCTTCTTCCCATTCCAAGTGCATTTCGATTGAGTTGTTTTAGTTATTGATTGAGCTAGCATGCGGCAAAATGCAAGTCGGCTAGCTTTGCAAGGTATTAAATTAAAATTAAAATTTAAACCTCATTGGTGAAATGTATTGTAAAATCTTGGGAATATTGGTTACACATGCAAACCTAAATTATGATACATTCTACTAATTATTTTAAAGAGAATGCTGTATTCTGTAACTTGTTATTCCTAAATGAAAAATGCAATTTTATACTTGTATAATTCAGAATAGAATTTCTTTTTCCTTCATTGGCACAACAGTTGCTCAAAGTATGAGCTATGTTGCTATGCTCCCATTAAAGATTTTACTGAATGTAAATGATATTGCTAGAATATGCAAATAATTAGTGAAGACAGAATAATTTGGCTTTCTTTTTGAACAATATCTCATTCATTGTATGTAAGTAAATATAATCTGGGTCAGGAATGAAATAAGTGTTTATGACTAGTGTTAGTTATTCTTATAATAGAGTTTTGATATCTAAAATTGAGTTTGCATACATACAATCAATTGGGCAAATATTTGTTGCAGAGATAGATTCACAATGGTTTAATTAGTATACTTTTCAATGGAGGATTGAAGAATGATGTGAATGTGTGATAAGGGGAAAGTTTTGTGGCAAATGGGTTAATAAATAAGATAGCTTATAGGGCTTAAAAGGTTCAACAACATTACCACATGCAGCAAGGTGCAAATAATGGAGGAACGCAGGGTTTGTCATCCATGCTTCCAAATAGATATATAATTCAATCTATTGTGGTTGTCATGCTTAATGTAATGACTACCTCCTTAGAAGCGCACATTTGAGGGCAATGTTTACACAAAGCGCTCTAGGCTTTGGTTCCTTATCACCAATTAATGTATATCGTTACACCTTAATCCCTGAATAAATTATTTTATTGATTGTAAAAGTAAAAGAATAATGTTATGAAAATTCCAGGGACATAGGTCCAAGAACACAATGCATGCATAAAGGCAAGATCAAGAGAGAAGTAAACCATGGCATGAGAAACTAATCATAATAAGGAATGCAATACAATTATATTCTGTTTTCCAGAAAGCTATAAGAACCACAACATGTGCAACTAACCAAACAACTTAGTCTGCAAGTTATACTGGTCTAATTTAGAATTTAAGGTGATGTGAACCAAATACAAAAGTAATGCAAAATTTCTGGTTTAAAACCAACGTTACTTATTAGGCACAACCTCAACTTGTAAATATATATATATCTTTTTCATACAGTTGGTAAGTAAAAGTAGTTGAGAATAAACTTGATATCTAGTCATGCTCCATATGCACAAAAATTATATTCATGGAATGAGTCTAACTTCAAATATCACAATTGTGCTATTCTAATTATGTATCCACCTAATGAATTGAATATTATATTTTAATTTTTATTCGTACAACATGAAGCCAAATTTTTGTTCACAGGATTAAAAATTTAAAATGATATTTCCACAAAAAAAAATTGAATTATAAAATCAAAATATTGGTCACGGTTAATCTCTAAGCCAAATAATCAACTGAAACTGCTGTCATGGCTAATAGCTTATGACTTAAAGAACTACTAAGACAAAAATGCACTATTATACTTGTATAATTCAGAACATAGATTTTTTTCGATTTTTGGCACAATAGTTGGTCAAACAATGAGCTATGGTCCCATTAAAGATTTTAATGAGTATAAATAATGTTGTTTGAATACCCAAACACTGAGTAAAGACTCTTGCAATTTGGCTTTCTTTTCTCAATAATATTCTATTGATTTTGTGAGGAAATACATCAGAATAAGAAATGAAATAAGTTATTATGACTATTGTAGGAGTTGACAGATTTACTATGATTTAATTAGTATACTTTTCAATCGAGGATTAGAGAATGATGTCAATGTGTGATAAAGGGAAATTGTTTTCTGGCAAATGGGCTAATAAATAACATAATTTGTAAGGCTTAAAATCTTGGACAATATTACCAGCTGCAGCCAGCTATAGATAATGCACCTAAGAACTTAATAAACAAAGCAACTAAATTGAGGAGACATTAAACATCACAAAAGAAGGAGCATTGAAACGACACACAATATATAAACTACAAACAGATTGAAAGGCTAAGAAAACATTAAGCTATAATGCTAACAAAAGATTTGTCCCACGACAAACTTAACCAAACCAACACTGTAACTTCCATACAAACTTTTCAATCAATCTTTTTTCTTCCATAATTCCTCTTAAATGTTTTGTTAGCTGATTCCTGAACATCTGGAGACAAGGCTGCTTCTGCCGGGGAGTCATCAACTGCATCAGTAGCAGTTCTCTTGGCTAGAGTTTGACAGGAGCTATCGCAGTTGCTCTCAACAACAGAATCCTAAGTTTCAGACAAACTCCACAATCAGAAACTACATACTTAGCAGCCTCTTCATTATAGATAGTTATCTCTATTTACCATAGCTAACAGAATGATGTGACATGCATAAACTCTTTACCTTGGATAGGAAAACTGCAGCATGACCATTGCTATCTTCGTTTGTTTCAGCTATAGGGATATTAGCTAGCATCTGCAAACACTGCACGAAGTAAGATAAAGTTAAGAATCATGTTAGGTACAACAATACATTGAATAGCAGAGAAAAGTTTTAGGTCTTAGCATAACATCCTGCACTTACAGAAGCATCAGAAGAAGAGTTGGGCACACCATAACTGGACATGAGGGACTCGTCGTCCAAAAGTTTTGTGACACTATACACCCTTTTCACGGCATTGATAGTCTTGTATATGATGTTAAGCTTGAATAAGAACCTTTTGTCAATCATATTCTCCAGGTATTTAGGGTATGACTTTCCTTTCTTGCATTTCTTTACATGGAGGATAGAATGTTTTACTCAGCCGCATAAACACATTCTCTATGAGAATTTTTTTTTAGCTCGAATCAATTTGACTTACAGATAATTCTTTAACTTTTTCAGCAGCCTTTTCTATCATTTGCTCTGCTTCTTTGTTCCACACAAGGAGGTTCAGACAACCACTTCCATCAGTCACAATTACTTGGAGCCTATACCTACATTAACATCTCAGCAACATATTAACCGTAACCCATAAAGATAACTACATGCAACTACACTATATTTGCCAATTGAATATATAAAGCACGCATTACGAAAATTAGGAAAATTTTCTGATCTAACAACCAACCTTAGCATAACCTTGAAGCCTACACGCCTATAATTATCACACCAATACCTATCTTTGCTCTACACAACCTTCTTAGGACATGTCTTACACGATATATAGGACCAATCATCTTTACCAACCTCTAGAGAAACAATAGTCCCAACAATCCAACATGACGTTTCCTAACAAAAATGGTCTAAGTTAGTAATGAAATACATACAGTCTAAGTTATCAGATTGCAATCTCACCTCAGTCATATTAAGAACCTCTTCTATAGTGCGCACTGGTACAATGCCGGCATTGATCTCATCTGTGACTGAGTATTGAGATTGAGCTTCCAGGTGACTAATTCGTTGTGAACAGGAAACAAAATCCGTTGCCAATCTATGCATACGGCAAAAAGTTAACATACGCTAATATCATATTCAAAATCTGAAATCTAAATGCAGAATAAACCAAGTATTTGTGCACCAATAACAAACCTTTTCTTGTAGTCAATAACCTCAGGAAGGTTTGGATTGAAGTAACATGTGAACACATAGTAGGTGCTTTGAATATTGACAGAATTCAAGTACATGTTGGACTTAAAGAGCTGAACCACAATTATGAAAGGCTCCCCATCATCTCGCTCGAGATGTGGAGGAACTTCATCGACCAATTCTCCAAACAATGTACATTTAATTTTGTGCTTTCTGGAACGAAAAACAGAACACCACACCTTAACTAATTTGTCCACTATTAGTTACGAATCACATAAAGTAGTGCATCAAAGTTACATAGTTTGTCCGTATAATATAATATGCACAATATGTTAAACTAATTTACCAGCATCTGCTGAGTCATGATCTATTTAACATATCCAACAATTTAGACACATTTAGGCGTAAAAAAAATTTTACTTCCCCTTTAAATAATGATTGCATTTTTTCTTTTTCTTTAGTGCATGACCGCAGTAATACCCAAAGTAAGCCTCGGTTTAAATGATTGAAAACTCATACTAAATTCATAGTTGACACATATCCAAAGCAATAAACATTACTCTAGATCTTCCAACTGAAGTGTAATAAGCTTCGTTTCATCACCAGTGCGTGTAATCAGCCCCCTGACCTCCTCCTTTCCAACAATCTCTCCTATGTAATCTACATGTCACAATACATAGCTTTAAATCTAAAGGTATAACTTCCTAATCTGATCAAAGGATGACAAGAAAAAGCTATTTCAATTAAACTTACCAAATAATAGATTTCCGTCGGTTGAACCATTTTCAACAAGTTCATGAAACAGACGGAACTTGAATGTGTTAAAAGCAAAAGTCTCAATAGGTAGGATTGCCACCACAGTCTTTGTATAAAAGTTAAGCTTGTACTTGTGAGGAGTTGTCCTAACCTTTCCATTGTTAAGCTTGACAATAAAATTTTGCATACTATAAACACAATGCTCCTTTATCCTATTTTTGAACAACTCCAACCCAGGCTTGCAAATGGTTGCATGAATTCTATCACCTTGTAAGTTGGATAAAAATAACATGAACATAACTTATTAATGCACACCTAAGAAGAAACTGCAAGGTATAAGTATGAATGATGGAAATATCTCCTCATCTTGTAAAACCAACTCTAAGCTAAACATCTCATTCTTGTTCCACTAACTTGGAAACTCATACAATCGAGCAACCCCCACAACCAAGGACTAGGCAAGCTTGGTTGGATTGATATCCCTGACAAAATCCTTCCTCGCAGCCATTTATTTGCAGCAAAAAAGAATATCGAGCTCAACCTATAGCAGATCCAAATAACAATACACATATATATTTTGTAAGCTTTGGGGTCCTCATATTTATACACAACTATTTTTGTCATGATGATAGTGGTGGGTGGGAAAATCTGTGATTTTTTAATACCGGACAGAGCCCGTCTAAGTGAGAGATACCAAATCGATCGCTTTATTAACTGCAAGTCACCGGTCAGGTGTTGCAGAAGATTCTTCCTTTACAGACATTTTGAGTTTTTCCAAGACCTCTCACCATGCAAGCCAGTCACGCAAGTGCGATTCTTAGAAGTAATACTGGTAGCCTCGTTCACTGCGTTGCAATTTCGGCAAGAGGGCCTGTTGAGAGGAGGTCAATTTCTTTTCCACACCGAGCCATGTTTCTATAACATTTTAGTTTCCTTATATTTTCATTGTGACATTAGTTGTCCCCGAACCCTAGCCACGTGTCCACATCTGCCCTTACTTCTCATTTTGAGTGTCATCGAGGGAACTATTTACTTTAACTAATGAACAACTTATTTCAAGGACCTAACCATCTTACATTGGCTGCAAACGTGTTGTCACCTAAGGGTATGCTCAATTGGAGGGAACACTGTGGATATGCCTCGGTGAGTGAACTGCTTAACTATTATATTTAGAATAGATAAGTAATGGATTTTGTTCTACATTATAATCCTCTATTATATATACAACCTAGTTTTCAAATACATGATACTTTATCTAAAGAAGTAGAGTTTCTGAAAGTTTAGCAAAAAAAAAACACTTTTACTATATCATCAAACACCTCAACCTACATCATTTTTATGTTATTATTAAGCAAGAATATTTTCTGTGATAAGCTTGATGACACAGTCACGAAACTTAGTTTTTGAACTGTTTCGGTTAAGAGTTTTAGATTCTAGTTTCCATAGTTAGTCTCAGTTTGACGAGTCGAACTCGATTCACGAGAGAAGAGAAATAATAATATAATATTATTATTATATCAATATTAGAGCTACTTGAGTAATACTATAATATTATTTGATCTGCTTTAGTTAAAAATAAGAGATAAGTTTAATCAGACTCACAGTCTTCTGGTGCAAGTTAATACCAGCACTCTCTGATGACTTTAGCTATGCTAATGTCTCATCATATATCTTCTATTCTCATGTTAATTATGTTACTAGTATCATCTATACTATTATTTCATATATTAATTTCTAGATGTGTTGTTAAGTGTGTGTTCTAATACATCTAGTTTTAGTAATTATACACCTGAGATATTTTTCAACTACCTCCCTAACTAGCCAATCAACATCAAGCATGTTTATTCCCACCCCCAAGACACTCCAAACTTCTCATTTCCACCTTAAATAGCCGAAAATAAGAGAGAAAGAAAAGAGAGAAAACTTTGAACACATAGAACTTCAAATCTTGATTTCTTCCAAACCAAAAATCAAATCAAAATTCCAAACGATTAAAGTGATCATCTCTTCTTTCTCTTCAAATCCATGCCACTTTTCATGGATCAAAATCCGGTTAAATGGATCCCTCCTCTTTGGTTCAGTTACAAGAAAATCTTGCTAAACTTGTGTTTTCTTGATGTTCTTCTATAGATATCTTGCTTAGCTTGACTTGTGAGACCAGCCAACATCTGTACCTCGTTTGAATACAAATTTTAACCTAAGTCCTTTTGTACGAGGCTTCTGTTATGAGGCTACTTGATGAAGTACTAGCGAGATGTCCTACGACAATGTATGATTGTGCAGAGGAGTAGTAGATGATGATCCACCTTTTGATGACATTCAACCTGACCTGAGTTTTGAAGACCTAGAACGTACTTTCCTTCGCTTTTGTAGTTTAGAAGGATTGAGTGAGTATAAAGTCTAGACTAGCCTGAGTGCCAACTTAGGGACTTCTCAAACAGGTCAGGACTTGGGATATATATATAGTAATTATCTAGCTATTTCTAGAGTTGTTCTAATTGACATCTATACTTTAATAAAGGCTGGTTATCTGAGTGTTGTTAACCGCTTGAGATGTATAAAAGTGTGGTTGCTTATAACTATTTTACTTGTTATTATTTATGATTTGACTATGGATCATTTCGCTTATCAACCCGAAAGTTAGATCAAACTTTTTCAAAAATAAATTTACCCGTAAAACGATAACGCTCTAACAAGGCACAGACTCATACAATAAATAATAGATAATAATTAGGAAGACAAGTTGGTAGCGCTCAATTTTCAGTATGATCTAGACATACTAAAAATTTGGTCGTTACATATAGCTCCTTATATAATAGGGAATTAATTCTGAATCATAATAAATCATTTTAGTTTTAATCTCTCTAATTTTTATACTTTTGTTCATATCCCTTCATGGTATCATAGTGCTATTGGTTTAGAATTTTATATCCATGGCTTCCATTATACCCTACCAACAACCTTCATCCACTACCTTTTCTGCTCCAATCTTAAACAAATTAACAAAAAATTCATACTAGACTTGGAAGTATCTCGCGCTTCATGTCATCAATACAAATAGCCTGGTAGATCATTTGGTTGAAGAGAAAATTTCTACACAATTTGGAAACGAAGCTGCAAGAACTGCAGGAATTGAATCATAAACCTACGAAGATTGGAAGATCAAAGATCATTACCTTATGACCTGACTGCTATCCTCTATAAATGATATATTCAAAAACACTATGCTAGATTGCAAATATGCATTTAAGGCTTGGAGTTCAATTTAAGAATATTTTGCAAAGATCTCCAAGATTAAGATACAACAGCTCAAAATCCAACTCAACTCTATAAAGAAACGTGGAATCACATTTTCTAAATATCTAAAAAAATTCAAACCATTATTAATTCTTTTTGTATAGGGAGATAAGTTAGTTATGACAGTTAATTTTGTTATTAAGTTAGCTTAAGGAACTATTAGCACTATTACATAAATAGGTATAAATTATGTATCTAAGATTTAGATCAGAAAAATAACATTCATTCTTCTATCTTTTCACACTCCAAGTTTCTTTTCTCTATCATTGATAATATTATGCTATTCTCGCATTTTTTCCCAAGTCTAAATAAATCGCACCAACAGAACAAGAGAGTAGAGGTGGAGGTTGGAATGGTGATGGTGGTTATGTTGTGGCAATGGTACTCTGTGTGATAGTAGAGAAAGACGATTTTCTTTGTGAGTAAAGTTGTGGTAGATAATAGTAAATGTTAGAGTATAGTTAGGATCAATTAGATCAATTAAGATCAATTATAATTATTTAGCATATCTATATATTTATTATAGGATATTATGCTCTTATTACTTTGATTCTTCTAACATCTATATATAGCCTTGTATATTGTATTATTCTAGAACTCACTCAATAATAGACAACCTTTTCTTCAAATTACTCTCTTGTTTCTAACATGGTATCAAGAGCATAGGTTATTTTTTCCATGAAAAATCATTGATAGCCTTTCTTTTTTTCTTCTTCAAGAAGCCTCTTTATACTTGTTTTCAATCTCTTTCCTGACGTTTTCCTTTGCCAATGACCACTCCATTCTCTTTGTCTCATTGTCCTGATCCCAACGAACCCAACCACGTCGCTAGAACCGCCCTGACACGCCGCCGCAAGCTCCCTGCCTGCCATAATCTTTTCTTCTTTCCAGACGCATCTAGAATTGTTGATTTGCGTCTAAGATCAACGCTCTAGAACCGTCCACGTGTCGAAGACCTGTAGCTTCAATCAACTCGTGTTTCAGCCTGTGTGTCGCCTTGACCCGACCCATCGCCAGATCCGCACTCCTGTTCACCACCATGTCATCCTTGACGTGTTTTCTTCCTCCAATCTACCGTTGTAATGTGTCCTCCTCTACTGACATGACTGTTGATGTGGCAAACAGTGGGACTCTCCCTAAGATTTTTTTAACGATTTCTTTCCGATTCTGTCCCCCCGTTTTCTTGATTTCTGTCTTGATTTTGCAATTTCTTCTCTCTTTTGCCTTTGTCTCTGTTATTATGAAAAAATTGGATGTTTTTCAGCCTACAGTCAAGAAACGTAAATTTTGCCAAAATTGTCATCGTTTTAGTCACTTACTCCCAGACTACCCCTCTATTGAATGTCGAAAATGCAAGCAGAAAGGATACCTTGGCTTCAATTGCCCAATATTGTTTTGCCATTCTTGTAGCTCTTGGGACATTTGATTACTACCTGTCCTACTCACCCACCATGTCCTGATCAGACCAAGAATCATTCTCGTCCCAACTTTTCTAAGAATGTGCTTGCTTCTGCTGTTGCTATTGAATCTACCAGCTCTGCTTCTCTCAACCTGTCTTCTGTCTCTCTATTTGATATTAAGTCTCTTCTTAAGCAACTTCTCTCATTTTTTGGTAATACTCTTGCTACTTTTTTCACTCCTCCAGATAATTATAAATGGTATTTTGATTCCAATTGCTTTCGTCACATGTCTTCTTTGAGTCATCTTTTTTTATCTTTGTCTACCACTACAAATGCACCTTCTATCAACACTGCTGATGGTTTCCTCTTGCGTGCGATACATAAGGGTTTTATTTCATAATCAAATCTTAATATCCCTGATACTTATTTTATTCCAAAATTAAACTTTAATCTTATTTCTATTGGTTAACTCGTTGATCTCAGTTTTGATGCCAATTTTTTCATTTCTGGTTATCGTGTGCAGGATCGTCAGACGGGACAAATCATTGGGACTAGATGTAAGGTCAGAACTCAGAAAGTTGTTTGAGCTCGAGAATCTTCATATTCTTCCTACATCAAATTTATGTGTTGTTTCTTCTCAATCTACCCTTCACTTGTGGCATCACTGTTTTGCCCATAGCTCCTTAGAAAAATTGCGCCCTCTTATGTCTAAAGATGTTTTAGGTAAGGTAAATAATGAGTCTTTTGATTGTATTTTTTGTCAAACCGCAAAATAACCAACTTTATCTTTTCATAATAATTCATCTCTTACTTGTTCTCCTTTTGATCTTATCCACTTTGATATTTTGGGCCCTGCTCCCACTGCTTCTATGGGAGGAGTTCGATACTTTGTAGTTTTCATTTATGATTATTCACGCTTTACTTTGGTTTATCTAATGACTAATCGCCATGAGCTGCCTCAGATTTATATTAACTTTGCCACTATGATTAAAACTCAGTTTTCCAAGATCATTAATTTTTTTCTATACGATAATGCTATGAAATACTGTGACTCCAAACTTTTAAATTTCTTGCTGAACAGTGTACTTTGTCTGAGTTTTCTTGCCCTCGTATGTCTTAACAAAATGGACGGGTTGAACGTAAACACCGTCTTATTCTTGACTCTGTTTGTGCAATGCTTATTTCTTCTTCGTGTCCTGGACGTACTTGACGTGAAGTTATTTTTACTGCTGTTCATGTTATTAGTAGACTTCCTTCTTCTGTCCTTGGTAACATTAATCTCTTTGAGCGTCTTTATCATACTTCTCCATATTACAGTTCTCTTTGAGCTTTTGGTTATGCCTATTTCATTTTTCTTCAGCCTCATAAACATAGCAAACTTGAACCTTGGGCTCGCATGTGTCGTTTCCTCAATTATGGCACTAAACACAAGGGTTATCATTATTGTGATCCTCTCTTTAGACGTATTTGTATATCTCGTCATATTGTATTCTAGGAGCACCACATGTTTTCTAGGTTCTCCTCATTTGAGTCCATTCCTTCTACTTAGTCACCGCTTTTCACTAATCCCAATGTTGATTTTTTTTCTAGTGATAATTCTAAAGATTCTATCTCAAGTTAACCTCACGAGTCTCTTACTCTTTCTCCTTCTCCATCTCTCGATGATTCCAAACCGGATGATGATCATGCTCCTGCTATCATGCCTCTTCCCTCTAATCATTCTTATAGGGTAAGAAATTCACCCCTTATGTTTAGCTCCCACTGAAATTTGAGGAGGGATGTTAGAGTGTAATTAGGATCAATTATAATGATTAACATATCTGTATATTTATTATAGGATACTAAGCTCTTATTGCTTTGATTCTTATAGTATCTATATATAACCTTGCATATTGTGTTATTCTAGAACTCACTCAATAATAGACAACTCTTTTTTTAGATTACCCTCTTGTTTCTAACAGTAAAAAATAAAAATTTAATATATTTAAATAGTAAAAATAAAATTAAAAATCTATTTGAATTGTATAAAATTAAATCAAATTAAATGTTAAGAATAATCTTAAAATTTTATATAAATATAAAAAATATATTTTACTAAAAAAATAATTAATGATAAGCTAAGATAAATTTTGAATATTGTTATAAATGCATTATTGTGAATGTCTATATTTAACTGAAATTTATATTCAAATTCACAAAATTAATAATGGATATAACATTATTGAGTCAATTAAAAATTAGATTCTTGAATTCAAATAATCTTTTAAACATTTTTTGTACAACATGTTTTTAGGGTTTTCTACCTTTTAAATAAAAAACAGTTAATTTTCTATATACATTGTTTCAGTTTTATTTACGTATATGTCATGCTTTTAATATTAGTAAAAATTGCATCTAGAGTTCGAACATTACAATAAAATACGTAAAGTAGTGCATCAGAGTCCAAAGCTTTACTCAATTTCTTACTATAGCTTAACTTGGTGCCATTTATAAAGGACATATTAATCCGCCTTAACCGCTACAATTTAAGTGCGATATATTCTAGTGCACAATCGTCATATTATTCTATAAGAAGTTGTTTTATAATACAAAAAAAATATTAATGTAGTGTATTTTGATGACAATTTTTTTTTAAAAAAAAAAACCTTATGTAAACACTACAAAAGAATTGATAATTTGCGGCAATTTTTAGGTATTTGCGACGGTTTAAAGAAATCTTGCAATTTAAAAGGTGGAGATTTGATTTTATGGCGGACACAACTACTACTAAATCAAGGATTAACGTCGGTTGATTTTGCGGCGATTTCAATTTTAAGAACTTTGAATTCGACTATAATTTCCTGATGGTTGAAAACCGCTGCTATTTAAGGACAGTTCCATTTTTCAAATTTATTTAATGGCGGTTCGAAACTGCTGTTATCTGATATTCAGTAATTTTAAATTTATTTTCGACTATTTTGTAACCGCCGCTATTTCCTCGGCTTAATGTCCGCAAAAATGTTGTATTTTGCACCGGCAATCAACGCTTTTTTTAAAACGAATGTACTAGTAGGGGTGCACATGGCTCGACCCGACTCGAATACTTTGGAGCTAATTTGGTGTGATTTTTTCGGGTCTAGGACCGGATAAAGGTCTCAAAAATAGACATGGTCATTATTTAAAGTCGGGTTCGGATCAAGGCAAACCTGACTTCACCCGACCTATGTGCACCCTAGGAATAATAAAAAAGGTATATATGTTAAATTAATTCTAATATTTTGTAATATTAATTATAAGCTTATTGTTTTGTTTTTTTATCACATTTGTTGAATTAGAAAATAGATCAAAAAAGCATAAAATTCGAATTTATGCACAAATTCAAGTTCAAGTATGGTTATCAACTTCTTTGTAACAAGTATTTTTTTTCTTCTTTATAAATGAGTGCATCATAATTTTTTGACATAAAAGTTATCAAGACCCGAACTTCACTCGGTCGAGACCCGATTTTAGTGCAGCCCAAAAGTAGTGTGATTTTACCGGGTCTAAGACCGGGTAAAGGTCTCAAAAATAGACCTGATTATTATTTAGGGTCGGATCCGAGTCAAAACGAACCCGGTTTTACCTGGCCCCATGTGCACCCCTAGTATTAGGTATTTTTTAATTTTTCTTAATATTACAAATCTTAATTATTTTGTATGTGAAAAAATAAATTGATGGGTAAACGGAATTAGCAAAACTATAAAGCAAATTCATATATTCATCTGAATATCAATAAAATGTATTCCTTAATAAGTGTCGCATAGTCAACAAAAAAGTGTATATTAAAAAAAAATAATAATTTTCAATCCTAAGATCTACTTTTCATTTTGTCTCTCCAATGAATTCATCTATGTAGTGACGTCTATTGGCAGCTCCCCACCTTGCCCTTGAATTAGACATCTCAGAGCATTCTCCATCGCTTTCATCTTTATCTTTTCGGCTGCTACTTCATCCTCTAATGCCTGTCTTTTTGTCTTCTCAACTGCTACTTCATCTTCCATTGTCTTCCTTTCTAATTTCTTGGCCGCTAGCTCTACTTGTAGTTCAAGCAGCACCCTTGGCTCTCCTCTCTTTGAGCTCCATTGCTCGGCTAATGAAAATTCGTACCGAAGACTTGACTAGAAGTCGGTGCGATACCCATGCCACGCATTCTACCCGAGTGTTCTTTTTCGAGAGAGTTTGAGCAAGCGAATCATTCTGAGACAACAATCTAGAGGATTCATCATCTTGCTCAATCTCCACAATTCTTTCCTACACACATAGATAACCAAACATAAGCATTTATTAGCTAGTTGCTAATCGCATAGACTTTCAATATAATTTTAAAAAATAAAACCTACTAGAAATAACTTATTGATTTCCAACACATTACTTACACCAATAGCCTGAGCTGCATGCATCATAGATATAGGAGCCATTAGGTCGTTTGTGCGTTAAGGTCCACAACTCTCCTCTACCAATTCTCCTCTCTAATCGTTACGACTGTAACAATATAGTTTAAAAAGTGAATATGTAGACGAAGAAAAGGTTAGAAAAGTGAATCAAACATAAATTACCTTTTCTTCTCCAAGCCTTGCCAAACTTTTCAATCCACCAGTGTAAGTGTATAGCTGCTTCGATAATTATTTATATTTAATTTATCAATAATTTTAATATTATATTTTATATCTTTTTTAATAATTCTTATTATAATATTATTATTATTATTATTATTATTATTATTATTATTATTATTATTATAGCGCCAAGCATGCATGCTGATGTGTCGTATTTTATTGACAATTTACATTTTTTTTTCTCAATCAGTTTTAAAAAAATATTATTTAATCAAACATATACAAATTAGCATTAACAATTATTTATGTTAAAATTTATTAATAATTCTAATATTTATTTTATATCTCTTTAGTAATTATTATTATGCTTTTTTTTATATTTCAATGAATCAATCATTAATAATCAATAATCAATATCATTATTATTATATTATTTTATAACAAATTATATTCTGACACCAAATAAGAGTAGAGTTATATTAACTTTTAGAGAAAAGCAAAAAAAAATACAATTAACAAAAATCAAAATAAAAATTTTAAGAGGCTAAATTAAAATTTATATATAAGGTGTAAAACAAATTGATAATTAAGGGAGGTCATATTGCATTTCCCCTTTTATCTTATATGAGGCTGTACTTCTAGCGTCAAGCATGTTGACGCGGCATATTTTAGTGTAGTTTGTATATGTTTTTTTTTAACTATTTTTTAAGAAAAATAGTGTAAATAATCATACATAAATTAAAATTTATTTATGTTGAGATTTGTCAATAATTTTAAAATAAATTACCATTGTGCTTATGAAATATGCGAACACTAACAAATGTATCTATTAAATAAAAAAAACTAACAATGTATCTCTGAAAGATAGATTTTGTGTGACAAAAGTACCTAAATCCTAAATTTTTTATTAACTTTTTGGTAAAATTGTAAGGTCCCACATCAGTTGGGGAGGAGAACGAAGCATGCCTTATAAGGGTGTGGATACCTCTCTCTAGTATGATGCGTTTTAACGAGTGAGTGTGGGGGCTTCAGCTATCATCCCTATCGTCAAAGACAAAACCGTGAGGCCTTGTGTGCCAAAGCGGACAATATCGTGCTAGCGGGTGGTGTGAGCTGTTACAGATGGTATCAGAGACGGAGCCCAGATCGATGTGCTAGCAAGGACTTTAGGCTCCCTTAGGGACGAAGCATTCCTTATAAGGGTGTGGATACCTCTCCTTAGTATGACGCGTTTTGACGAGTGAGTGTGGGGGGCTTCGGCTATCATCTCTATCGTCAAAGGTAAAACCGGGAGGTCTTGTATGCCAAAGCGGATAATATCGTACTAGCGGGTGGTCTGAGTTGTTACAAAAATTCTCAAATTATCCTCTCTCTCTCTCTCTCTCTCTCTCTCT
>NC_029775.3:103947175-103955034 GCF_000817695.3 Arachis duranensis
ACGTTGACGATGCAAACACCCCTCTTCATTTCAGATGTGCTTTTCCACTGTCTCGACACCACCCACCACCTCCACCCTCTGTCCTCCACTCCTTCTACGGCAAAAAACATTATCTCAAGTTCATCAAAAACCACAAAAAGAAAATCGACAACGACTTCTGCCTCAAGCTCCTCTATGTCTCCCAATATCATCGCAGCAAGTTCTGATTCGGTGGCTTTGGTGGTGTCGCGTCAACCCCTCCTCAGTCGGTTCAAGATCTGTGTCATCCACCTTTCCTTTTGCGATGACACCGTCCTCGACACCGCAATTAGATGTGCGTCACACGCCACCATCTTCCTTTAATTATAAATCTAGAGTATTTGTGTCTAAGTTTATTGGAGTACTACCAAAGTTCGCTCTTCTCGTTGCATGCCGTTATTGTGGATTACCCAAAGATTCAAACTTGAAGACACCCTAGGGCTTTTCCTCTGGTTTTATTTAAAGAATTGTTCATTTGAAATTGAAGCCCTGTGTTCAATTGAATTAGTTGTTTCTGGGTAATTATAACTGCTCTACTGTTTCAGGGTTCGATACATGTGTAGCTCATTAGAACTCATTGCCTCTTTTCCTTTTTTCTGTTGCGCTAGATAACGGCGATGACCTCTGAATAGCAGAGAAAAGGTTGTTGGTCGGGGTGATTGTTATTGTTGTTGGAGAGAGAGAGAGTGAGAAAGAGAGAGGAGATGATAATTTAGGAATTTCGTTAAAAAGTCAACAAAAATTAAAGTTTGGGCATAACACGAAATCCATCTTTGATGGGTACAACATTAGTTTCTTTATTTGATGAGTACATTTTTCAGCGTTCACATCTTTTATGATATTTAATAATTAATTATGTTGAGATTTATCAATAACTTTTAATATTTTAGTTTATATCTTTTTAGTAATTATCAATATTTTTTTTATATTTCTGTGAATCAATAATTTTAATATTTTATTTTATATTTTTTTTAAAATTATCACAATTCTTTTTTATATTTCTGTAAATGTTTTATATGGTGTTTCTTTTACCATTTATATTATGAGCGTAAATTTTAGACTCAAGTATGCTGATATGCCGCGTTCTAATGCATGTTTACATGTTAATGCTATTTTCAAAAAATATTATATATTAAATAATTAGAATTATTAATTATGGTGAGCTTTATTATTTATTATTATATTATTCTATAATGGATTGTATTATGATGCCAAGCATAATGACGTAACGTATTCTGTTGTACTTTACATACGTTTTTTTTTCTCAACCATATTTAAAGAAAGTATGATGTAATCAATTAGATACAAATTAATATTTAATAAGTATTTATATAAAAATTAGTCAATAATTCTAATATTATATTTCATATTTTTTTAGTAAAAGTAAAATACTATTTTGATCTTCAACGTTTGGGTCAAATTCTAATTTGATTCTTAATATTTCAAACGTCTTATTTTTGTCTCAAAAAATTCTAAACAAGCACAATATAATCCAATTATTAAACTTGACACTAATAATTAACGGAATGAGTGATGTGGACGTTAATATGGTTACTAATTAAATCATATGTATTATTTTATGTGTTAAAAAAACAAAACTAAAACCTTCTTATAATACTTTTTCTCCTTAATTTCTTTTTTGTATAAAACTTCAAATCCTAACCATCAATCATCAACATTTCAAAATTAAAGGAAAGGTTTTTATATTAGTCATTTGTCGATGGATCTATTTTACTTACATACGAAAATCGAATGCTATTGACTCTTCAATATGTGAACTGTATGTGTCAAATTTAATGGTGGGACAACATTGAATCCGCTTAAATTTTTTTTGGGATTGAAATAGGACGTTTCAAAATTTTGGGACTGAAATAGAACGTTTAAAACGTTAAAGAACAAATTAATCTTCGTCCCAAATGTTATGTACCAAAATAATACTTTACCCTTTTAGTAATTATTGTTATAATTTTTTCATATATTATAATTAATCAATAATTTTAATTCTACAACAGGTTATATTTTGATGACATCAAACATGTTAACGTGGCACATTCTAGTATCTAATTTAAATACCTCTCTCTTATAAACTATTTTTTAGAAAAAGTATTATGTAATTAATCATACACAAATTAATATTTAGTGATTTATATTAAGATTTGTTAATAATTCTAATATTTTATTTCATATCATTTTAGTAATTATCATTATTCTTTTTTATATTTTCGTGAATCAATAATTCTAATATTTTATTTATATCCTTTAAACATTATCACGATTCTTTCTTATATATAATATTTTATTTTATCATTCATGACTCTAAGTTTAGAGTCAAGTATGCAAACGTTCTATATGTTATTATATATTAAATAATTAAATCGTTAAAATTTAATGATTAATTATAATAAGATTCGTCAATAATTATAATATCCTATATCTTATCTTTTTAATAATTACTTTAATTCTTTTTTATATCTCTATGAATATTAGATTCTCTTTTAAATAACTTTTTATTTTTTTATATAATATTTTGAATATAGGATTTTTTTATTTCTATCTATTGAATTTATCTAAATAGTTAGAAAATTATTTATTAATATTTTTTAATAATATATTTTTTTTTTTACTACTCAAGTCAATATTTATTTTTATTGTTATTAATTTGATAAGATTTATTTATAGATTTTTGATATTAGTATAAATCATAAAAATATATTAAGTTATTTCATATAAGATAAATATATTCATAAATAACTTATTTTAAAAATATATTTCAGATATAAATATAAAAAATAGACATTTTCTATGTATCAGGCGGATAGATACATTAGTTGCTCTTAAATCGCAACCCAATGGGTTATATATATATAACACATTGTATGCAAATAATTAACTATTTTTAATTTAAAATGATAAAAAATCCTACTTTTTTAATATATAATTTTTATTAGAATTTAATTTTAATGCATTAATAATATAAAATATTTTATACAATCATACAATTATATTTATTTTTTTAAATAATTATTCATGTAATTAATATAAAAAATAATTATTTTTATTAATATAATATTATATTATTAAATACATATATACAACTATTTTATACTAATAATACATTAAAATTAAATTTATTTTATTATCCATTTATTAGCTATTAACTCTCTTCAACCCCAACGAGTTATAACTCAAACGACATGGTCTCTCCATACTCATTTAGAGGTCGCAGGTTCGGATCTCTTTTTCTTTGATATATAAAAAAAAAACAAAACAAAACAAAAAAAAATAAAAAACTCTCTTCAACACCTTACAGGTAGTTGTTAATATTATTACACTTGCCATTCTTTTAAATTATTTGTCAAAATTTTAAAATTACCCTTACCATCCATTCATTCCGCAAACACTTTTACTCCAACCACCCTTTCTCAGAAAGTGATGGATTCACGTCTCGATGTGACTAAGCTTGTTGGACGAAGATGAAGACAACGTAACACCGGAGATGAGTGACACTATGTGCCAGAGAGAAGATAACTTTCAACTTAGGGTTTTGATTTTGGGTGGGTGCTGGTGGAAAAGAAAAAACATGAAACCCTAACTTTTTAAGGCATAATTCAGCTATGATAATCAAAAATCTCAAAAAGCTAGATACAACTCCATATAATGCAAACATATATATAATTCAACCATTAGGCTGCGCTGCATTTGTTTTTAAGAAGAATAAAAAAATACTGAAAATAAGATATAAAGAATAAAAATAAAAAATTTAATATTTTTGTATTTTGTTTAATAATAAAGTATAATAAATTATAAAAATTTAATTTATTCTATTTTTTATTCAAAAAATTTGAGTAAAAAATTATAATAATAAAAAATATAATTATATAAAATTAATAAGAATAATAAAAAAATAAAAATTAAATTATGTCTGTAGTTAGTGTCTTTATATTCTTTCTATTAAAATGAACATAAAATACATTAATTTAATATTTTTGAATATAATATATTTGTCTATATCTCATCTATTAAATATAATTTTATATTTTTTTATCTCTATTTTAATGTCCCGTACCTATAAAAAACACAACTTGGTATAGTTCTTCTTCTCTTGCTGAAGTTAGAAAAAATCTTATATACTCCCTGGAGGAATTGTTATTTATTTATTTATTAATTTATCTATTTTTCATTTCATTATTTTCTCTTTTTTTATTTAATTACCATATTATTGATTTTTACATGTTATTAAACCAAATTTATACTTAAATATTTATAATTTAAAAATTTATAATTAAATTTTTGTATCAAATAAAAAATTTATAATTAAATTTTTAATATTTATTTTACAGATAAAAGAAAATATAATAATTTTAAAACTTTTATTTGTAAAATATTTTATAGCTCATTTGACATCAAATATAAATTCAAATATATTCTAAAAATATGTTGTTTATTTTAACAAAAAATAATTAAAAGAGCGAATATTCAATTTGGCTTCTGATAATTTTTTAAATGACTATGAAGTTCTAAAAAAAACTTTTTTTCAGCTTTTAATTTTTAACTCTATGAGACCAATTAGCAGTTAATTCATCTGTTAATAATTTTTTTAGAGTTAACAGAATATGTTTATGGGGCACCTTAAACTGCTGATTTATTCGTTAAGTGTCAGTCATTTGAATTAATAGATTTTTTGTTAGAACATCGTTGTCCTTTAAAATAATTATTAGTGCCTATTTAGATTTTTTTTTATTTTTTGTTACTTTTTTTATATTTATTAGCTAAATTTATTATGTAAGAATTACAAAATATTAGTGATTTTTTACTTATAGAAATTGAATAGATGATATACATATTTACATGTCAGTCTTATTTATTTGTTATTAGTTATTCTAAAATATTAAACTTTAAATTTTTGATGTTATATTTACCTGGTTAATTGATAATATAAATATCCTATTTATTGTATTTATTTTAAATAAAATATTGTGTCAATTTTTTCATTATCTATTGTGAAATAGAATATGCACTCCTTCTAATAATTCAAACCGATTATTAATAATAAATGAGTTTATTATGTAAATTATGATACTTATTCATATTTAACATAATTCTAATAAAATAATATGTAAACAATCTTTTTAGGCAACAGTAAAAAAATTAAAAAATATATCCCCTATTAAATTTTCATATTTATAAAAATTTTCAAAAAAATCACCCGTCTTTACACAATAAATTTGGATAATCTATTAATAAAGGTAACAAAAAATAGAGAAAAATTTTAAATAATTCATAATAGTTACCTCAAAAACAACGTGATCCCAACTAAAAAAAATTATTATTTTTAGTTAGTACTTAACAAATAAATCAACAGTTTAACGTATAATATAGACATAAAAATTTTAATTAAAAATAATCTAATTGAATTTATGTATATTCAATATAAAAATTTAATTATAAATTTTTTAACTTAAAACAATTAATTAAAGTTTGATAAAATTATAAGATTCAGTAAAATAATTAGACTTATCTAAAAATGCATCCTATGAATAATTGACATGGATGCCATGTTGGTTGGCGAATATTTTTGGCATCCTTAAATGAAACGAATTTTTGTGGCTTGAAGCAGCCAAAAGGAAGACATCACGAATCGAATTGGCTGAGAGTACGGTGGAAACGAAGAATAGTGGATCTTAACTCAGAGTGGTATGAACAATCGGTGATGACAGTGAAGGGACACATACATGCATGCATGCATAAAACTCATTTTAATTTTACAAAGGAATTCAATAAGGTTTGTTTCAATTGTTGAGTGAGTTTTTCGAAATATGAAAATTCAGGTGGAGTCGATTTTTCGTAAAGTCGAGAGTCCTTAGAGAATTTGATTGATTTGCCAAATTATTTAATGACTCTTAATTATCAACTTCAGGTAAAGTCGACTACACCTAAATTTTTCACCTTTTTAAAATAAGATTTTTGTAAGTACCTTTTAAAAGAGTAAAAAAAAGTAAAACTAATTTGACATTTAAATATTTTTTATTATTTACTATGTTAAACCGTTTTTTGAAATAAATTAAAAATACGAAAATTATAGTTTACAAAACATATATATTTTTATTTTTTTGATACTTTCACTTTTAGAAAATGTGTCAAATATACTACGATCTTAAAAGGAATCCTTATTTTTATTAAAAAATTAGAATAAAGTACATTATTTATCTTTGAAGTTTGTCAATATTTTTAAAAATATTCTTATTTGTTTTTAGTTTTTGTTTTTGAAGTTTTTTATTTGCATCAAATATATCTATGACAACTAAATTTTCAAAAAGTTTAAAATCAATTCAGCAATAATTTATGATATATATGTTTGATTTGCTTATGTTGAATGTTGTTCTTGTAAAATTGTTGCTAAATTTATCTTAAATTTTTTGAAAAATTAACCGTCAATGATATATTTGATGCAAATCGAAAACTTTTGAGACAAAATTAAAATAAAATAAAATTTAAAGATATTTTTAAAATTTGTAACAAGTTTTAAAGATAAAAAAATATACTTTACTCTAAAAAATATTTTTTTATAATTTAATAGCTTCCAAATTATATAATATATCTTAAAAATATATATTAAGATTGTGGTTAATAAGTATTTTTATTTTTGTAATAAATATGTAACAAATATATTAAAAATTTAAAATTTTATACTTTTATGTAAAATTTTCATAACTAAGATCAAGATCTGCTCAGGTCAATAAAGTGGTTTGTAAATAAAATACAAAGGGTAAAGTATATTTTCTATTTTTGAAATTTGGCAACAATTTTAGAAATATTTTTAAATTTTATTTTGTTTTAAAAGTTTTCAATTTGCGTTAAATATACTTTTGATAGCCAAAATTTTTAAAAAATTTAAGACCAATCTAACAATAATACATGAAAATTATTTTTGATTTGTTTGTATTGAGGGTTGTTTTTATGAAATTATTGTTGAATTGGTCTTAAATTTTTTTTTAAAATTAGTCGTTAAAGGTATATTTGATACAAATCGAAAACTGTTGGAACAAAATTGAAACAAAATAAAATTTAGAAATATTTTTAAATTTTTTGTCAAATTTCAGGGACAAAAAATATACTTTACCCAATATAAAAATATAGTGTAACTTTTTATTTGTTTATAGGATTATATATTAATATTATTAAAAAGTTTATAAAAGAATTAAAATTTTTAACATATTTATTATATATTTGTTAAAAGGGTTTTAAAATCTTTAATGATAGTTTTAATATGTATCTTAATATTCATACTTTAAATTTAAGATTTAATATATAAATAATACTTTTTTGGAAAGTATGTGTACTTTGTAACATTTATTTATTTAAAATAAGATATTTAAAAAAAAACGGAGGAAGAGAAAAGGGGCACTTTTAATCGGTGGCCTTTTGGGACATTGATTTTGCTGCCAGCTTTTGGGTAATGTGTTCGATGCAGTGGTTGGTTTGACAAATACAATGGTTATAATGGCATAAATTAAGAAAATGGAAAAAAGAAATAAATAAAAAGAAATAAACGAAAGAAGTCAAGAGGAAAAAGCTGGTGGCTGATGCCGCAGTTGAAAGCAAAATGTCAAACGCTACGTTTCAGATTTTTGGGAACTGAGGTTTGACAGCTCCTTCTCCTCGTTCATTGCGTCCTCTCCTCCCTCCCTCTCTACGAACCCTTTTCTTCTTCATTCAATATTCCCTTTTTTATTATCATTTGTCAATTCTCATTCTTTTCTTTTTTCTTTTTCTTTAGTATGAGTATTATATTACTTTACTAGTTAAGTTGTACAATATCATCTTCATGTGTGTCATTATAT
>NC_029775.3:103955243-103956705 GCF_000817695.3 Arachis duranensis
ATGCATTACTCTCCATGTTAGTATTTCAATTTATCAGTTTATTATTGTATAAGGTTTTTCACTTTAAAAAAAATTAATGATTAGTTTCGCAATAATTTGTTAAATTAGTTCCTTTAATTACTAGTTTCACCTAGAATATGTTGTGCATTTAGAGGCTAAAATTTTTTATTATAGAAGATAGATGTGTGCAATTCAATTCTTTTAGTGGTGCATGTATTTTTATTTTGATATAGGATTCACTAATCGGTAGATCCAATTATTTTGTAAATTGATTTTTTAAATTTTTTTAATATCAAATCGGAGGGTTCAATTGTAATTTAAAAAAAAAATTCATAAATTGGAGGGTCCGATTTTTGTTGATAATAAATCGAATGGTCCGATTTTTATTCCCAAAAAAATCGGAGGATTCGATTTTCACATCTTAAATAAAAAAATTTCACATTTAAGAATAACACCCTTATCATCCATAATTTTAAAAAACATCATTTCCACCCCAATATCAAACATAATTTGCGACATTTAGAGATTGATGCCTATAATTCTTTTTTAAATAATTTGACTATATATTAACAGTTAAATATACAAGATATTTATATAATCCCTGAAGATATCACTATTACTAGCTTCCGCAATAATTTTAATTATTTATTATTTATATCAGATATGGTTTATCAAAATCTCAACTTTCTCACTCTAATAATAATAAAGTAGCATTAGCATAGTCACCCAAAAAAAAAAAAAACGTAACATTATCACATGGCATGCCCTAATAAATAATAACAACACCAAAATAATTCCACAAACAAGCTTAATAAAGAGTAATATTATTTGAACATTAACATTAATATATTTTTTTATTTCTATAGAAAGTATAATAATAAGAAGTGATAAAAATAATATATAGTGAAAGTAATAAAAAATTTAATCCCATTTTGTTACATAATTTTTGCTAAAAATGAAAATTTTTAATGTATGAATGACATTACCATGATAAGAAAATTACAAAAATTTGTACTAGTATAGCTTTGTGTGATTACCCGTTCTAATTCGTTGTGATGGAAGACGACGAAAGCATTAGATAAAAATATCTCCCCCTTCTACGCTTTCAATTCTATAATTTCCGACCACAACTGCAATACTATACCTACCACATCGTTTCCCTCTCACTTTTTCTCTCTTATTTTTATTTTTGTGTTAATTGCACTTATCTCTTTTCATTATTAAACTACTGTATTATATATATGTTATTTTTTTATTAGTAAAAAGATAAAATATAATACTCTTTATTCTCAATATTTTCAAAAAAATTGAAACTATTTTTGATATTTAATTTAATTCAATTTTAATGTCTTTACAAGCGCTAGTATATACTTATATTTGTGATAATAAGAGTTTGCCAATTGCCATAAGTAAAATTATTAAAAAATTTATAAAACTTTTATCAGATTCCAAATGTGAATTA
>NC_029775.3:103956891-103976437 GCF_000817695.3 Arachis duranensis
TATGTTTTGTGGGTAGTGAGGTGGTTAGGCAGCTAGTATTGATAAGCATCATGTTATGAAATGGAAATGGTAAAGATCCAATAAAAAAAATACAAAAGAAGATGCTTAGCTTAGGGCTGGCTATTCACGATGAGTCTCTAAAGAAAAGAAAGAAGAGAAAAAAGAGAATAACATGTTTATAGGACCATATAAATAAATAAGATCAAGATGCACAAAGACGAATAGCTAGCCGCCGTAGGCACAGTGTTGCGTTATTGTATTCTCTTTCTCTCCCAACCCACATGCACACACTCACATTCTCACCCTCCCCTTGCTTTGCACCACCATGGGAATGCTAGACAGAGACATGGATCACAGATCCATCCAAAAGGCAAAAGGCATAGAGAACCGTGTTAAGAGATTGTAACTACACTAGTGAGAGAGAGAAAAGAATCCTATAAGTCTCACACACACATTCACTGTCCCAATCTTAACAACGTTATCTGTTTGTAATTTGGGATGTGCCCCCTTTCAAATTAGAAATAATAATTGAATTATGATAATATACAAATGTTACGGGAACAATAATTAATTTAATAGGGTTTATTTCGAATATTTTTAAAATATACAATTCTAAAAGTTACATTTATCAATAATATAATAATATTCATAGTCAAGTATGATTATTTAATTTTTATTAATTTGTAGACATTTAATAGATAAATAAAATAAAATAAGTTGTTTAAAATCTTAAAATTTTTAACTTTTTTTTTTAATTGAAAGAACTATTTTTGCATTTTTAACATGTGCTGCTAGATTCTTTGCTCCAAAAATTAGAGGCCCTAGGGTGAGAATAGAATAATAAATATAATTAAATAATAGTATAAAAATAGTGAGAAAATTAATTAAAAAATAATATTTATATTATTTTTTATATATCATTTTCTATAATATAATTTTTTCTTCATTTTTCATCATCTTTTAAACTAAAAGTAAAAAAATATATAGATAAAATAGCGAATATAATATTGTTTGTTTTTAAATATATAGAGAAAAGGAAAGAGACATGTGATTTGTTTGTTTAACCATATGCTACTGTATAGTACGCTTTTGGGGTTAATTATTTGAAGGCACACATTACACATACAATTGTTGATGTGCATAGTGCATACATACACACTAGCAGGATATGAAGATAGAGCCTATCATCACTCTATTCTGATTCTCTTCTCTCTTCTCCATCTTATTTGGTACCCCAGACATGGCTGCTTGTGCTTTGTTCACTGGTGCCAGTAACAACACTGCCGAAGATGGGAATGTCAGCACCACCACCACCACCACCAACGGCGCTGCTGCTGCCGGAAGTGGTAGTAGCCCTCTCACCAGTGCTTCCAGCAACATCAGCGCCAGTGAAGAACAACAACAACAACAACACATGCTTCTTCTCCATGGTACTAGTGGCTTCATGAATCAGCCTCATTGTGAGAGGAAATTAGTGAGAAAAAGAATGGCTTCTGAGATGGAACTTCACCCTTCCATAACCAACACCAACACCACCACCACCACCATTTCTGAGTATCCTAGGTTTCCTCGTAGAACCACCAACAACATCAACACCTCCTCTTTCATTCAAAAGGGCTCCCCAGTTGGTACAGGTAGTAATTGTAACTATCCTTATAATAATAATAACAATAACAATAATAATATTAATAATAACAATAATAGTAATAGTATTAGTGATGTTGTTGTATCAAGAGATAACGTTACTATTCCAAATTACCCCATTGTGACGCTCACAACCAACTACTCCACTATGATGCTACCTTCTCTTTCATCATCTTCATCATCGTCATCATCTTCTTCCACCAATCTCATCAACACCGTCAATTCTTCCTCGCCCTCAATACCCTCCACAACCATAACCGTTTCGGCTCCAAACTACGCTCAACACTTCAATCAAGAAATCCTACTTGACAACAATCAAAACACCACATCACCTGCAGTTTGCGGATTCTCCCATAAGGAACAACTCTGCAAATATTGTTGAGGTTGTTACTTCTTCGCCTTCTTCCATGGATGAAAGCTCAGCCGCTTCTAATTGGATCGATGGAATATTGAAGGATCTAATTCACAGCTCTAATAGTGTCTCAATCCCTCAGCTCATCAACAACGTCAGGGAGATTATATACCCTTGCAACCCAAACTTGGCCATGCTTCTTGAGTACAGGCTCCGCCTCCTCACTTCTGACTCCTCCTCCGCCGCCGTGCCCGCAGCACCACCGCCACCACCGCCTCCACAAAACAAAACTCCGGTTATGAAGCAAACAAATACTTCAAACATGCATGCTTACGGTGCTATACATTTTCAAGATTCATCTTTGAACCAGTACTGGCCTGTAGTACCGCCAACGCCGTTAGATTCTAACAACAACAATTCAGTTTCGTTGGCCAATACTTTACCATCACCGCCACCGCCTCCTCCGCCGCCACAGCCACCGCAACAAGAGAAACCCGAAGAAGATCTTGTTACAGCACCGGCAACCACCACGAGCACCGCCACCGCCACAGAAATGGCGGTGCTAACGAGAAAGAAAACCGAGGAGATGAATCAACAGAAGAAGAAAGACGAAGAAGGCTTGCACCTCCTCACACTACTCCTCCAGTGCGCAGAAGCAGTTTCAGCGGAGAATCTAGAAGACGCGAACAAGATGCTTCTAGAAATTTCTCAACTGTCGACGCCGTTCGGCACATCAGCGCAACGCGTGGCAGCGTATTTCTCGGAAGCCATATCCGCAAGGCTGGTCAGCTCTTGCCTCGGAATCTACGCAACGCTGCCAATCGTTCCTCACAGCCAGAAAGTGGCTTCCGCTTTCCAAGTCTTCAACGGAATCAGCCCCTTCGTCAAGTTCTCCCACTTCACCGCCAACCAAGCCATTCAAGAAGCGTTCGAGAGAGAAGAAAGGGTTCACATCATAGATCTAGATATAATGCAAGGCCTCCAGTGGCCTGGTCTCTTCCATATTCTGGCTTCCAGGCCCGGTGGGCCTCCTTACGTGAGACTCACGGGCCTTGGAACCTCTATGGAAGCGCTCGAGGCCACTGGTAAGCGGTTATCGGATTTTGCCAATAAGCTTGGCCTTCCGTTTGAATTCTTTGGCGTTGCGGAGAAAGTTGGGAACGTTGATCCTGAGAGGCTTAATGTTAGTAAGGCTGAGGCTGTTGCTGTTCATTGGTTGCAGCATTCTCTTTATGATGTTACTGGTTCGGACACAAACACTTTGTGGCTTTTGCAGAGGTAATTCATCTTTTTCTTCTCTTTTTGTTCCATGCTCTCATCTCATTTATTCATTATTCATTATTGCATGGATTATGGAAATGTTGGTTGATCTTTTTTCTTCTTGCTTATTATTGGCTATGCCCGAGAGATGATTTTGTTCTTTTATTGCTTTTTAAGCTGGACGTCTAGTACGTTAATGTTTTACCAAAATAATTAATTTTATTATATATATTGTTTATGTTAAATATTTTATTTTGGTTTATGTAGTATTATTATAGAGAATTATATATGATTTCTCATATGATTTGCTATGATCCAGAGGTAGCTGATGTGTGTTTGTGCTAGCTAGGTAGTTGTGAGTTTGAGTACATGTGGAATAGTACTTTTCGTGAAAGATTTCCCAAAAACATTAGCTTCTTTTTTCAAACTTTAGGGTCTAGTAGTCACTTTATGTCTGCTTTTTTTCCCTTCCTAAGGGAAAAAAATTTGAGACCAATGATGATGACTTGTGGAATTTCGCTACGTACACATTAATGGACATAAATAACTGCATAATATGTATATAGTAAGCTTTCTAAGATTTTGATGTCGTGTATGATTTACTAATAGTGAACATTATATACTATTTTGATACTACCTTGCAAATAATTTTGTTGCTACATTGCATGTCACATGTTACTTGAGTATATTCTTATATGGTAAGTTTTAAATGCTTTCTATTACCATATACCATATAGTATATACTATCTATTATTTACTAATTGATAAATGGTAAAGAATTCTGATCTTTTATTCCATTGCATGTGACTTGTGATTATATGATTGAGTGACATTATAAAACTCTATTACAATATCATGCAGGTTGGCACCTAAGGTGATAACAGTGGTAGAGCAAGACCTAAGCAACACAGGTTCATTCTTGGGAAGGTTTGTGGAAGCCATACACTACTACTCAGCACTATTTGACTCCCTTGGTTCAAGCTATGGAGAAGAGAGTGAGGAGAGACATGTGGTGGAGCAGCAACTACTCTCAAGGGAGATTCGGAATGTTCTAGCTGTTGGGGGTCCATCAAGGACTGGTGAACCAAAGTTTCATAACTGGAGGGAGAAGCTTCAACAATGTGGATTTAGAGGCATATCACTAGCTGGTAATGCTGCTACACAAGCAAGTTTGTTACTTGGTATGTTCCCTTCTGAAGGGTACACTTTGGTGGAGGACAATGGTATTCTTAAACTTGGTTGGAAGGATCTTTGTTTGCTCACTGCTTCAGCTTGGAGACCACCCTATACCACTGCAATGGCTCATCATCATAGTTAATGTTTCTCCATAGTTTTTTTTTTTTTTTTTTTTGGTCATGTCATTCTATGGTCATGTCATTTTCTGATTCTAATCCTATATGTAGCATCCATCTCTATGGTCGTTAATTTAAAAAAGAGATATTTGGTAGATGGTGTTCCTAAAGTGGGAGACTTTTCTTGCTAAATGTGTACCATCACTGCAAAGAAGGAAAAAAGAAAATGTAGTTAGATAGTACGGAGGTAGAAATCAATTAATCATCCAAGTAGGTTCCTATGGTATACATTTAATAATACAAAGCAAGACATTTCTCTCTGTTTTGGAGAACATCATAGAATTTATCTCAATATTATTTTACTGTGACAAGTGAGAACTGAGAAGGGTGTTACTATGACATTTTTATTTTATGGGTACCCATATAGCTAGCCATAATGTTGTCGATTAGTAGTGTAGTTGTTACTAATGCATTCTGATTTTGACTATCTTCGGTTGTTCAGTTTGAAAGTAACAGTGATTTAGTGGCTTCCTAAGCGCGTATTCCCACATATTGGAGCGCATTCTTAGGTCTTGAATTGTCCATTGACTTTTAAAGCTGCATTTGGTTTTAACTACAGCATAAAACACGATACTGATAATATAAGTATATAACACAAAAATTAATAATTTTATATTTTATTTAATTACTTTAATAAAAAATATTTTTATCCATATCTTATAAACAAATACGATTTTGAATTTTAATATTCATATTTCAGTTTCTTGTACTTATAAATAAAGACAACTTAGCTTATTTGGCAAATAATTGAGAATTTAACTTTCATATAATGGCTACAAAATTAGGTGACTTTAGGTGCTGGTAATTAATACTCTTAAGTATTTGTGCTTAAATTCTTTGCATTAGTACAACAAAAAAATTCTATGCATTATTAACACGTCCACGATTCTTCCATGTCGATGAATACCCAAAAGGCTACGGTTTGACCTCGGAAAATTTTGTTTGTGTATATTTCTTTTTTGAATTTGGAGCCTTTAAATTTTGAATTTGTACTTTAGAGGATAAAGTGTAATTTTTTACTCTTAAATAATTTCTCTCTCATATTTATTCTTAATCTCACTTATAAAATAAATGGTGAAAGATCACACTTTATTCTCTAAAATAAAATTTAAAATTTAGAGAATCCAAATCCTTCCTTTTTTGGTTCACTGGAAAATAAATTTTGTTTGTGTATACGTTATAGGATTAGGTGTTAAAAGGTAGCCATGATAAATTCAAATTATTTTTTTGAACAAAGGATAAATTCAATTTAAAAACAAAATGGAAGCAAAAAGAATATTTGAATTGAAACTAAGACGCAAGGAATCCAAAAGTAGAAGAGAGAAAAAATCTCTTCCACATGCGTGAAACTTCATTAAACAAATGTTAAAAAATCTACTCCATATCATACATTTCTATTTTCTAGCTACAGTGCCATCCAAGAAAGAATTCCTCCCTCTTACATATTTATCAAACCACGTTAAGTTTCTGACTTCCCAACGTGCATCCCGAAAGGTGCAACTCATGCAACTTTTAAGATTCACATTATATTACTATTTACCTACCCTGTCTCGTACAAGTTATGAAAAGCAACTGTCACTGATGCAGTATAATAGACACAACTGAATAGCAAAGATCAGCAATGCTGAACTTCAACTAGAGGACAAAATTGTTACTGTATCATTTTTCTTATAAAAGCTGTTGGACAACATTCTTGTAATCAAATAATAACAAACCTTAGGAAAAAAAAAAATTTGAAATCCAAGGAACTAGGAGGGATAGTTCTACTTGTTTCCCGGCTAAGAATAATTTACATCATTCAGGATACTAAATCTTAAAACAAACAATTGCACTGTCTTTATATTTTGAGTTATTTTTTTTTTCATGGACCAATGCCTTGCTCATGTATACCTCTCCATACTTGCCTACCAGCACAGTAAGATCAGATAAAACCTCAACATCAAACCAATTTAACTATCTTGAAAACTGTGAGGGGTGCTCAATTCTGCCAGAAAATCAAGTGAAGCTTCCAGGTTCTTATTTGAATGGTTAATTTCATAACCTGTTTTGTTAAGCTCACCAACACTATCACTTCACTTCTTTCAAAACACCCCCTTGGAAAAGCTACATTGGAAAAAATTTGAGCACCCAAAGCACAGGCATATCATCTTTCCTGCTCCTTAAGAGCTCACCCCTACAATCTCCAAAACATTCAAGCCTTGACCATGGCGTATTATGAATACACATTGCACTCACTTAAGAATTGGTTTTCTTTGTTGATAAACACCTTCCAATAGCTCTTATAATTTGGAATTCCCAGATCTAGCCAAGGTTTCATTTTCCCATTGTAGTGTAGCACTGGAGCTGTCTTAATGGAATTTGCATCAATTGCATAATCATGACCCAGTCCAGACAGAACCCAATCTTTGAGTGGATATATTTTATTATCAAAAGTGAGTAAACTTGCACGCCATGCAATAGAATTGGTTGATCCTTCTTGTGCACTCAACTATCAGAGGAAATAAAACAAAAATCAGTAACGTAAAATGCTCAGAGAGCAATATACTTCAATGAATATATTGATTAAGGACAACCATGGATAAATAATAGAAATAAACTAGTAAGTTGGTTAAGTCACTCCAACGGATTTAAGTCTGGTAAAACGTTTGCTTAATACTCATACAATTACCCTAACAATTCCTATATTCATTTAACTATTTCCAATACTACTATTTTCTGCAGCAGTAGTAAAAGAAAATATTGCAGTGCAAATCCAATGAACTCAAATACTTACCTCTTTTATCAACCTTTGGTATGTTTGTGTAAGACTAAGCTCTCTCCACTTCACTAGGTCAATTATGTTCAACCCCGACATCCAAGCACAGGAATCTTGGTTGTAATCGTTCTTACCCAGATAACTTTTCAGCTGACCAAGCCTAACTGAGCAGAATTGCACTGCACCATTAACCTTTTCCCCCATGTCTTGGTTCCACAGAGATGACAGGTCTTGCTGAATAACAACATCATCATCCAGTACCACAACTTTCTTCAAATTGCTGAATATATCAGGAAGTAAATAATGTGAATGAGAAAAAATTGAGAAGTATTCTGTTCTAATCTGGTTATCAGCAGTGCGAAAAGAAACACGGAATTCCTCAGGCAAGGACAGTTGCAATGGATCCCCATTTTGGTTATCAAGATCAAGATGCTCGAAATTCAATACTTCAATGGCAGCATCCTTATACTTGTTCCTCAAGAACCAGAGCTTCATTGCATAATAATTTTGACCATCAGTCACCACATGAAAAACTTGCTTCCAGCTTTCCTGAAACATTTGTTCAGCAACAAGGGAAACTAAAATTACAACTGCTGAAATTGATGAATCCAAGATAACGATGCATGAAAAGAAACATAACATACTTGGGAATGAATTGAAGTGGAGTTGATAACTATGGATGCTGCAAGTACATTGGTAGAGAAAATAACATAATGGTGCAATGAAGAATCTGTAAACTTTTCTTTATCAGCCCTTTCTTCAGGTGAAGATTTGAAGTACTCAACAGTTAGTTTCAGCGCCAGGCAGTGAAGACTTTTTGGTGTTGTCTGGACATTAAGTTTATACAGGTAAGCACTCTGTTTCATGTGGAAGTTCGCTTCATCCTCAGTCAAGTCATATATTTGTCTCAATTTCTTGTCAACATTATTGCAATCCACTGGGACTGTTTTAGCTTTAGTTATTGTAATTTCCATCTTCTGTGACTTGTTTTCAATGCTGTAACAAAATACCACATAAAATTTATTGTGATCTTAGAGTAATTCATAAAGGAAAGAACACTAAAGGAGAAAGGAGAATTCGATCCAGAAAGGTAAGTTCCACAGCAATAGCTTCAGGTACAATGCAAAAAAGGGGGGCGTATTAAACCCAAAGATACAATGGTTTCCAGAATAATATACTAGCCCAACCCAGCAATAGGCAAGGGAATCATATGTTGGTGATAAAGAATCACTATCATGGATTCACGACATACAATTGCTAGCATGTTTACTGAAGCACATGATTCAAATTGCAAATACTAATATTCAAACGACTTATAGTAGAACAAAATTTACATAAAAGTGTAAAAAGCTGATAGAAATGAATACAGGTATACAAACCAGCTTTTAGTTATGTTTTGAGAGCAGAAGTTTTGCCCTATGATTTTACATTATTTTCTCCTCACTAGATTCAGTTTTGGTTGTCAAAAAGAAACACAAATCTTGTTGCTGATGTGCTTCGATGATCACTTGGTTGGACAGGTAACCTAGAAAATTTAATAATTTCCTTCCAAATGTCAACTTCATTTGCAATGGGATGGGATGATATTTTTGGCATCCATTTTGATGTTCCTTTCATAATATGTATAATGGTGCTTCTTTTTCTGGTGAAAAGGGGATTGGCATACATTTTCCATAACTTAAAAACATAGTATTTAGTTATTTTTGTTTTCTTTGCCAATTTGCATCGTTCTCTTTTCTAGTCAAGCGTGCTGATACAATAATGACTATCAATATTTCTTCTGCTGCTATTTGATTTAAGTTCAAATTTTATACATGTGCAAACATCGTATTCCAATAACTGATCAAGTAGAATGCAACCCAGGTAATTAAACCGTTAGAGAAAAGAAATACCACAAAAGAATAACAGCTTACAGTGGTGGAAGATCAGCATCTGTAGTGGATTCACTAAGCACATGCTCCAGATCTTGTATATTTTGTTTCATTTCTCGAGACAATTTGTCTTGTGCAGGGAGTTTTGCAATGCTCGGATAGTAAGCTCTAGCCACAAATAGTTGGTCTTTCAATTTCTTAATCATGGCATCTTTCATTACTTCTTTATGTTGTTTTTGCCACAGGCAATAGCTACCAAATGTGAGCTCACAAGACTTTCCACTTTCATCAGCCGGGGTTGTTTTAACGGGTGTGACTTGATTCATGTGGCCAGCTATAGCATTCTGTTGCAGAATTTAAATCAGTCAAACTAGCTGTATAAATAATAAGTTATGAAGAAGTTTGTCAGGCCGCTGTGTTTTTAGTTATTTAACTTAGCTTCTGAGTGTTATCACTTATCAGGTTGGTCTTTTATCAGCTGTAATGTTTTTGTACAGCAGTACTCAAGCTATATTATGTGTATAAATATGATGAATAAATTAGTGTTTTAAATTAATCTATTCCAAGGAATCATTAGTTTACTGGATTTCTTTTCCTTCTGTGTAAAGCACGTGATCTTTTCAAGAGATTTTCCTGGGACATCTTTATCAGTTGGAACGCTTCACTCTATTGATTTTTCTTTTTTCACCAGTTAGTTTTTCATCTTGAAAATAGAATCTTTTCTCCCCCAACCTTTTTGTATACTTGTCTCTTCATCTCAATGACATTCTTCTTTTATCAAACAAGGGAATTGTTTTTGTTTTTTGGGGGGGAGGGAGGGATGGTTGTGGTTGTGGTTGTGGATTAACTATCTTGAGCAATCAATAAATCAGTGTTCAAAGTTTTATACAAAGGATAGTATTGTATGCGTACACTTGAAGTCAGAGGAGATTGCCGAACAACAATAGGTGGTGGAACATTAAATCCTGAAAAGAACTTTAGATTAGAAAAGAAGATGAAATAGAAGTGAAATATTACCTGAGCAGTCAATTACATAAAACTGAATGATACCTTTATGTTTATCATCACTGGAGACCCTATTGATGGTGCCATTCTTGTCTTCTCGAGGATAATTCTTGAGAACATCCTGAAGCAATTGCAAACAATAATCAATAATGCAACCAAAATATCTGGTTTCGGAGGATTCTTATCCTCCATGGTCTTTGTACTCTGTTTCCTTCTAATACTTTTATTACCAAGGCCCAAAAAACAAGGATTGCATAGACAAAGCAGTGCATTTATATTCCCCAATTATATTATGGTCAAGGGATAAATAAGTCTTGTTTCTCTGGAGAACTTAAAAGGTTGAAGTAGACTTTAGGAAGAATAGAAGATATTAGGTCGACTAATATTATGATATTAATTAGTTTAGATCCTATCTAAATCGTAGCTTGTAATTCATCTTACATATCCAGTAAAATAGAACGAAAAGAAGAAAAAATAACCTAACACCAACCCAAAAAGTAAGGATGCCAAAATAAAATTTAAATATAATAATTTAGAAATTTTTAGCGAACCTCATGAGTAGGGGTAACATTTATCTGCAAAAACTCATTCCCTGGAGGAGTGATATCCTTAAGCTATGCAAGCATAACAACCCCCTTGTGCCTAAGACTAGACATCTAGAATGTAAAGTTCATAAGATTGGACATTTGAGGCCGGCTCCAAAATAAAATATCAATCACAAGATAAACTCTAATACTATCTTAAGTTTGTGAACCTAACTCTACCCAAAACCTAGCTCGAGGGGAAGAAATGCTCCTATGCATAAGATGACTATCTTAACCATATCCTTCAGCAATGAGACCCAAAAATCAACATAAAACTAAAAGAACAGAGTCAAACTTTAAAAGTAAGTTCAATTTCGAGAAACATACATTCACTTGTCCTTAGCTCCTAAAAGTTACCTAGTTCTGATGTTACTAATCTTCTCAACTAAGATAAATCGGTAAAATAAACCTTAAGATGACCATCATTTTAGATGCATTAATTAATAAAACCTTTGGTTCTCTATTATCAAGCGTTTATCTTGCCAGCAGTTTCAAGTTTGTAGGCTTCTCGCCCTTATGTTATTCTTTCTCATAAAATGTGTGTTGCGTAGACCTATTTCTGAAACAATTAAAACTCTATCTTTTCAAGGTGTCCATTTTCATGGAAAGTTTTATTTGGCAAATGTGGTGAAACACTGGGTATACACTATGCTTTGGAACAGTTGGTAAACATCATTAACCTCCAAGCCTGTCCCCACTAAGAATACACAAATAAATACTTCTCATTCATGAACAGGTATATATGAGGAAATCGATCATTTATACTCAATATTTTATCCTTAAATGCTCTGAATTAAGAAGTATAAAATTTAACCACCAGAGTATTATGCAGAGAACCTTTGGAAGTGTTGGCTCAAACTTTGTGATTAGTTCCTCCACATGCTTCGATTGATCTCCCTACAAAAGAAATTAAAGAAACATAACATTCATTTGGAATTCATGGGGATAATCAATATCATACGTTTTGGATGTCTTTGTTAAAAGTTCTTCAGGTTATGCACCGGCTATACATTAGTTTGGACTTCATTATTATCCTAAGAAAAAGATTAATTGTTCCCCCATTTTCTTCACTCTAGAAAATGCCCCATCATTCAATTAATACACGTCCATGATAAATGAAATCTTAAAACTACTTGCCCCACATTAATAAGTAGGGAACATCTGTAACCCGTTGACCACAATAAAAAAAACGGCCACAATGACCTATGATGTTCCAAAGAAGATTGCTAGACAAATGTTGAACATACCTCAGTTCGATTGTGGTTACGGCTGGAATCATGCCGATCGAAGCTTTCAAGACCCTTACTCTGGTTTGAATAACCACGGAAAAACACATCAGCATCAACAACAAAATCAAGCATCACCTAGAAAAAATTGTTTATATCAAATGAATCAAAGCTACATTTAAATGCTTACCGATGGAGAACCTCTCTGTTCATATATATACCCTGCAAAAAAATAAAAAAAAATAAAAAAATCAGGCAGGCCACATCTTTTTGAGTGGAAGTTCCATAATTATAACCATGATCCAACAAAAACCATTCCAAACAAATAGAGCTTTACAGGTACAAGAAAAGGTCGGATCCATATTATACAGCACTTCTAAACGATTCACATTGTCATAACACAGACAAGTAAATTCCGCTAACACTTATGAACCAGTAAATTCCGCTAACATACCCACATAAAAACAGTTTAACACCAACAAATTGAAACTAAAAGCCTACAGTGTCAAATTCCACTACTGTAAGATACATAATCATATACACACATTATAGTTTCCAAAGTAGAACCAAACGTTGGATCTGCAGTACACTGCATTTCCGAACGATGTGCAGTATCATAACACACTGAAGTTACAAGCTAGTTAATTCAAGATTACCGCTAACATTTACACCTAAAGTTTCAAATTCCACTACACTAAGACACATAATTACGAAGACGCATCACAGTTTGGGAACCATAAAAAAAGTTGGATCTACATTATAGTTCATCAAAACACAGAGAGACACAAAGTTAAAGCCTGGAATTCCGCTACGCCAAGACAACACAATCAGGAACACACATACAAGCTTCTGGAATCAGAACAGAAAGGAGTTGGATCTAGAGTACATTGCATTTTGCGAAGGGAGATCGGTGCGGATCTCGCGGGAACAATGAATGCGGGGAAGAGAGAGAGGAGAGAGAATGTAACGGATCTCGGCGAGTTTGGAATGGATCAAGAGAAGAGAGAGTGAGAGTGTTACCGGAAGAGTGGAAACCGTTGTGGAGGCCGAGGAGGAAGACGAGTGGGACGAGCATGGAGAGAATGACGAGGCCGAGAACCGCAATCACGAACCCTCGCCTTCGTGTTTGCGTGTTCCTGTTTGTGTTCCTCTCTTTCCGTGCTTCTTCCTTCCCTTTACTCTCTTCTTCTTCTTCTCCTCCTCTGTGCGTGTTTCTCTCTCTTGATGAGCTTTTTATTTTTTCTTATTATTTTTTTTAATTTCTTTTCGCTAATGACTTCTTTTTCTTCTTTTCTTAATTAATTAATTAATTAGTAAATATAAATAAAATAATTAATCAAGAGTGTGTGAGTGTAGCAGTAATATAAACTATAACCACAAGTGGCGAATTTAGTTTAGCATAATCATTAATTGATGTAATGAATCCGAAGCACACATCTAGAATGAAAGTAACCAACATGGTTCCAATTGGGCACTCTCACTTTCAATTCACCTCCACCTCACCCTTATGCCTTATCAATCATTTGCTATGCCTCCAACTCTCTGTGTCTGCCTTACCTCATAAATATTAAATAAACATAGATTTGGGTCCATGAGATATTTTTTTTATATTATTATTGAACCACTAAAATCCGAACTTAATAATTATCTTCTTGTCTTTTGTTTTCATAAGGATTTGAAAATCTAAATAGAGTCTAAATATGTTTTCTATGTTACACTAATTTGGAGAATGGACCCTGAAGGGAAAAAATTAGATAGTGTTCAATGTTTGATCTTATTATTTATTTTTTTTTTATTAATTTTTGGTCTTATTTATAGAATTAAAGGTAAGAGATCACACTTTATTCTCTCCATTAAAAAAAAATAAAAAGGATCTATTTCCACTAATTTATTATTTACTTTTTTAATTATGACCATACTATTTTAAAGTTATGCTATGTAAATATTAAAAATCAATTATCAGCTATTATATAAAAATATGATAAAAACAAATAATTTTTTATACTCATATTTATAATCAAATTTCACAAATAATATGGTAAAATTAATTTCACCATTATAATAAAGTTTATATTTATAATCAAAATATAAACAAACATACAAAATTATATTAGTAGGTGTCTTTTAATATTCATAAAATATTTGATTATTTCATTGTAAAAATATTTGAGTATTCTCTAAAAAAATTTTAGTAGTTAGTTGGTATAAATATACATAAATATATAATGATTGATTTTGTAATTATTTTTTATATTTTATAAATATTTGAATTTTCTTTTTTTATTGAAATTTGTGATTTTTTCATTTTTGTTATTCTCTTTAAGAATGCTGTTTATTATCCCTTTTGTAATATTTTTGTTCTAATACTTTTTTAATGATATCTCAAATCGGTCTCTAAAATTTATTGTCTTGGATAAATTAGTCCTTAATAAAAATAATTGACAAAGTAGTCCCTAATTTTTTAGAATATTACACTTTTGAAAATTTTTCATTAACAAAATTCCAAAATCTTAGAACATGCCAATATAAAATTTTTAGTGTTGTTCGTGTATGACTCAGATCTGATGTACAGTTCATCCAAATGAGATTCAACCAGCACTTCTCTTTTGATGGAAGAGATATACCTTGGTGATGTAAACCGCAGAGTATATATACCTATAAAAGTATTTTGACACTTTAAGTCTTAAGACATCAATGATTATAATATTCAATTTCAACTTTGAGACATTTTTACTACTCACTACTTTTAATTAATTTTTTTTTTGTTGCCTACGGTATCTCTCAACCCAACAGATCAAGGACAAATCCATCGCGGATCTAAACTCTATTTAAGAGTCTGCCGCTGGCCAATGTGTTGCTGCATGCACAAGACGGAATTCGAATCCCCGACAGATCAAGGACAAATCCGTCGCGGATCTGAACTCTATTTAAAGGTCTGCCGCTGGCCAATGTGTTGTTGCATGCACAAAACGGAATTAGAACCCCCGACACTTGTTTAAACGGACGAGTGAGCTGACCACTTTTAATGATTTGAAGAGCAACAATAAATACCTACCCAAGTCTTGTTTTTTAGTACTAATTATGGGAATTTAGCATGTCAATGTTACTGGATTGAGTTTCCATCCACTATACCAAGAAAACATAAATTCTCGCTAACGATAAGAAAGTCGTTAGTCGTGTATTTAATTGGACAACTTTATAGTTTAAATTCTAAAACTTACTTCTCATTTGGTAAACAATCACTGCATTATGTTACTCCTTACTAGTGTAATGTCATATTTAATTTGGTCAAGCCATAAATCATTACCTATTAATGACACAATTTTGTTCAATCCAAATCATACCCAAAGAAAACTGATACTTGCACGATTGGTTTACTAAGCCTGAAATTATAGATTCTACTCCTTACGTAAATTCTATAATAGTCGGCAACTTGTCAAATAGCTTTCTTTTGGAACATGGATAAGGAGCATTCTATTAATGGAATTTATTTTAAGGCAATCTTTCACCCTCTTTCATGGAGTAAATATTTTGTGTTTCATGGAGATCTCATTCATTGAGAGAGAGAGAGAGAGAGAGAGAGAGAGAGAGCATGGAGAAAACAAAAATTAACCCTTACAAAAAAATAAAAATAAAAGGAAGGGGAGACCAAGAGAGCCTGATAGAGTTAACAAACACATGGGATAAATGACTCGTGAATGGAAGATATTTAATTATTTACAACAAAAACAACAACAATAACAAAATCTTATTCCACTAGCTGGGACTGGCTATATGGATCAAAAAACGTCATTGAACCCTATTATATATCATATTCACAGTGAGACTGTTTACACACGGATCTTTTTTGATTACCTTATGTATCATGTTTGCAGATATTTACAACAATGACTCAGAAGAAAAAAAATTAAAAAATGTGTATGACCAATAACTAGTAAAAAAGAAAAAGAAAAATTGAAAAACAGAAGAATCCTCATCATACAGTTCCTAATCCTGTTACAAGGATATTTTTGCACACGTCTACCCTCTCCAGATCCCCTCATCCAGAAAGTGTCTAGTACACTAATTGTTCGTAATCCAAACTGAGAAAGCTATATCACTTCCGGGAATTGAATACATTTACAGGTCAAAACCTTCATCTGAAATTCGGACAAGAGCCCCTCACAAAAGAACAACATTGATCATACCTGTACAAACGAATTGCCGCCTATGAGATCAGATTATTTACAAGCTGTGGCAATGTTAGCTCTCAGCACTCTTGGGAGTCGAAGTCGGGTCTTAATGGATACTCAAGACCCTGAAGAGCTGGCATCCTTCGTATATTTTCTTCCGCATAAGCAGGGATAAACCAGTATCTCTTGTCTGTCCCAAAAACCTGGTTCCAAGCACCATCATAAATATAGATCAGAATGTAGAAGCTTCAAGATTCTAAATTAATAATGATAGGCTGAGGAGCTCTAGCCATCATGTATATAAAACATAGAATAAAAAATATATAATTAGGTCAGTAGGAAATATAAAACTCCATGTCATGTTGACAAATGTTTTCATCATCGGCTATAATTTTGGGAGGGGGAGCATCATAATTTCCTATTTCCACATATCCAGGTATACCTGCAAGTTTGTTCCTGATGCAGCAATATCCTATATTATTCCTATCGAGAAGATAGCATAACTTTTCAGTCCCTGCCATTTTTATAACCTTAAACTATTATCTATATATCAGTACCTTTTTAGCTAATTTGGAATGCTTTCTCCCCAGTTTGTTCTGGTGCCATTGGATTAATTAGTGTGAGATTTGTGAATGTGAACATTAAGACATGAGCTAAAACTAATTATCAAAGAATTTATTTTTTGGGGTATCAATTTAAAATCAACCTAAAATAAATCTAAAAAAGAAATTAAAAATAAACAGTGCCCAGTATGATAAAAGAATAAGATGCAAAGACCTGTTCAAAATTTTTTCTAGTACCAAGGTCATAACGCCATTTTGGAGTAGTTTTCTTCTCGTATGCCTTGTCACAACAAGAAAAAGAACTGTGTTAGTATCCATTATCCTCTAATAACAATCAGAATTTCCAAAAACTACACAGAAGAAAGACAGGAATATTTTCACAATAAGCAATTCATAGGTGCACAGACACCCAAATGGCATTTATCTTTGTCAAAATGGCTAGTTCATGCAGCTTCAAAGATTCACAACTTTAAATGTGCTAGCATTTTTCCATTGCGAGCTTCTAGAACTGATTTTGGGACATCAGAATAAAATTTGCCTTTTTATGTTGTGATTCATGACTTCCAAAATCAATTCATACCTCTAGAATTGAACATGGAGAAGTAACAAATTTTTACTTTTTGTCAAAATCACTTCTAGAAAAGCTACCAAATATAGATCACTTTTCTTCAAAATCAATTCTACAAAAGTGGAACGAAACACAGACAGATATTGTCATCTAGGTAAATAGTTTATTACTTTATTCTGGGTAAAAGACCAGAAGAACGAAAGGGATTACTTTCCCAAGAAAGGAATAAGACCCCAGTAGTGCAAACAAGTTCATAAGTTTAGGGTTTAGATATCCAAAGTTAAAGAGGGAACAAAACTCATGAAACATGCAAAACTTTACCTCAATAGTAGTTGTATTTGCAGCTACTAGTGATAGGTGCATGATTAGAAATCCGAAGACACTCAACGAAAAGGCCAGATTCAAAACTGCAATTAATTCAACAGTGTTATAAAATTCAAACACAAAATGAACAGCTAAATCAGAAAGCATGTTTTAAAATTGAAAACTCTACCAAAAGTAAGGAAAGTTGTGGCAAGTGTGCCAGGTGTTCCGGGAATTTCTTCATCAGTAAAGAATGCTATGAAATATGGCAGTAATGATATAGTCACAAGAGTAGTCTCAAGAAAGGTGTAAAACTGCAATAAGATGTAAGATAATAATATAATTACTATAAGACATTTGATACCAGGAGCTTAAAAATTATGCAACAACTTCAAAGCCATTCATTTTATGGTTATAGTAATAGGACAGGTCAAAAGAATATAAAGCTTACTATGCTCAAATAATCTGACAACATAAATTAAGCCTAAACCATTATTCATCTCAATTGTCAAGAGTGCTTTTAAGGTACCAACTCCATACTGTCACAAAAACAAAAGTTCCACTTCAATGTACCACTATCAAAATGTATATGAATATCAACATGACAATCCACAAAATGAGTACCATCCAAGTCAATATGAATAAAGTTGATCTGCATTTCGAATATTCAATAGCAGAGAAAGATATTTTAAGTAGAAAAAAGAAAGGCAAGTTTCTACAACCATGCCAAACATAAGCAATGCACAACCACCCAAGAACCAGAAGCTCTATAAATAACAAAAATCATCTATGAAAATGTACACAATATAATGGACATCATATTATTATTATCTCAGAAGTCAGGATGTTAAAAGTAAAGAAATTAGGATTTTTCTAGATTACTTGTTCCATACCAAGAATAGAATGAAATACTTGTAATTTAGAGCACCAACACAGTTGACTACCCAGATACAATGGTGGTCCATCTTCAGCACACAACGCCCACCTGGTATCAATCAGACAACAGAAGGAACAAACTTATATTCATTAGCTTCAATGTGGAAATACAAAAACAGAAACTTTCACATGTCAAAACTCACAAACAGAGCAATGATGGCATCGAGCTGGCTTAGGCTGACTACACTTCCGGCAGTACCGGATCAGCTGGTTTGAAGGATCAGATTGCAAATTACTTAATTCTACCCCATTTAATGGGTCAGCCTCTCCTCTCTCTTCATCAACTGTAGGCCTCCAGTTAGGCGGTACAATACCCGGATCCGTAAACACAACAGCAAAGTAACACCACAATAACATAACCAGCTGCATAATCACACAATGAAACTTCAGAACTATCACCACCATTCAGTCCACACAGTAAAAGATACAAGTAAACAACAAGTGATTAGCCTCTTAATTAATTATTCCAATTATTTAGAGAAACTGCACTCCTGAATTTGATAAAAAGGCCAAAGAGTAAGTTCCCAATTAAGTTAGGGAAAAATTCCAACTACTTCAAACTCCCTAGTAAACTCAAGCATTTCAAAATTCACAATTCAGAATCATAAACAAAACAATTTAAGTGACAAGCTAAATTTCAACTGATACACAACACAATTCAAATCAAATTCAATAATCAAATGCCTAATATGCTAAACTACAGAACAAAAAAATCAATGTTAATTAGTTTTTCTAGCATACCAAAGAATGAAACAAGATCAACACAGCGAGGGAAGAAGAAAGAGAAGCAATGCCACCGGAATTATACAAAGCAGGTCCAAAATTAGTCAACACAACCGCATAATAGGAAACACCAACGACCCCAAGGACCAAGAGGATCATGACAGAGCCAAGTCCACGCAGAGAAGTGCAGAACTTGAACACGTTCCAAGCCATGAAAGCACCAGATCTATGC
>NC_029775.3:103976477-103976724 GCF_000817695.3 Arachis duranensis
CTACACTACACTTCAATTCAGCTAAAAAAAAGTAATTTGCGGATCAGAGAAGCATAACGGCGACGCAGCGGGGGGGCAAGAGGACCGGTGGTTTCGTCAGAAGAAGGGAAGAAACACACGCGGTACGCGAGTTTTTGCTTGCGCTGTGTATCTTCTCTTCTCTCTTGTGTGGGTTAAAGGGTTCGGGAAAATTAACTAGTAATTAAGGCTTCGGTTTTGATGTCCCAAAATATGTGGATCATTAAAT
>NC_029775.3:103976883-103984193 GCF_000817695.3 Arachis duranensis
TCATTTTATTTTATTCAAGATTTTGAAAATCGGTTTGAATCGACCGGTCGACCAATTAAACCCCAAACCGTTGATAAATACGATTCAGACAAAAGAAAAAACCAACAGACTTGAAAATCGACGTTGGACTGTTGAATCGGTCGGGAATCGATTGGTTGAACCGAAATGTGACCCAGTCGGTTTTTTGAATTTTAACAAAAATGTCTGCGTTTCATCGTGCAAGGATGGACAACCCTAAATTCCCTAACCCCTCTTGCCTCTACTCTCCAGCTTCCACAACGCAAAGCAGCAGTCCAGACTCCAATCCCAATTCGTCTCCACCTCATCGAAACCGTCGACACAAGTCTGTCCAGCCACCGCCACTGTCCCAACTTTGAGCTTCGAAGGCACCGACGCAACGTCCGTCCAGCCACCACACTACAAGGGGACGCTAAATGGCAGCGGTTTTTTTTAATTATTAGCGGCGATTTTAAAACCGCCACAAAATCAAAGGCTGGCGATTCACCTTACCACCCTGGTTATGGATGCCGAGATTAGATTTGGCGGCAGTTTTAGGAAACCACTGGTATAACCGCCGCTAAATGTGAGTTACAGGATATGCTTTATGTCTACCGGCGACTTTGAAACTGCCACTATTTATTTAGATGTTGTCAAGTTGGCACACGTTTAGCGGCAGTGTTAAAACCATCGCTAAACTGTTTTAAGGTTTCGGTCACAGTTACCGGCGGTTGCAAACCGTCGCAATATATAACAGATCTTTTAAACTTTGAATCACTTATCGGCGGTTTAAAACTGCCGCCAAATTAAAATATTTTAGAAAAAAAATAAATTTTGAGTTTTTATAAAAAAAGTATATAAATTTTTAGAATATTATAAGAGTATTTTTTTTTCTTTTTAGATTTTTTACAATTTTAAAAGTTAATATTTTTAACCTTAGTATCTAAACTTGTAGCAAAAACAATAAGATTATATACAAAACAAAATAATATATTCATGAAAATACGAAGAAATCAAATATCTTGCAAAGAGTTGCATAGTCTAATTCAAAATAATGTTTTAATCAATCCAAAATATCTCCAATCCTAACATACTATATTTCACTCTATCATTCCAAATTGCTCATCCCTGCAGCGATGTCTGGTGGCAGTGTGGGTATATAGTTGTTTTGATCAATTGATCGCGTTTTTCTTGCACTTCTTCTATTGGTCCATCAGAGACAAAGGGCGATTAGAAACTGATAGAAAAAGACTCAATGCAACATAAATGGTATCGTTGTGTAACAATGATACACTAGATTACCTTCGTCTCAACTTTGGCGCGATAGTCAAGGAACCATCTCCAATGCTCTCGATCAATTCCCAGTGGGCGATGCTCAATATTTTGTTTAGTTGTGAATGTTGGCTCATAAAAATCATCATACAACCTCAACCTTGTTTTCTTCCAAGACTTCCCCATACTTTTCAAAATATTTTTTTGATAGTTCCTTTGCTATCTTCATCAAAGTGGAAAATTTACTACTAAGATAATACAAATTGTCAATAATTGTAAAAAGAAGCAGATTTAATTCAAAGGGGATATAAACTTTTACCTTGACACATTCGTTATAAACCTTGTCTTTAGTAGTAATCTGACGCCAACTTTTCCTACAGATGGAAAATTTTCCATAATCAGATCCCAGCAGACCAAACACGCCACTCAACATTTCAGCTTCGTCTCCAATTGATTTGTGTTGTTGAACCTGAGCTTCGTCTCCAAATGATTTGTGTTCATAATCTATTGGATGCACGCTTAGTTTTGCCGGCTTGGTTGTGCCATCAGAATCTATAAGCCAAATATAATACCTTATACGTGTATCCGTTGTGGACAGCATGTGAGAAAATTAATATATAACATAATAATATTAACATAATACCTTATTATACGCTTAGCAAAAGAAGCATGATGGATCAGACCAGCATAAAACATGCATAAATTGGTGTTAAATTGCAACACTTGAAACAAATTTCAAAAAAATGACTGATTTTTACTGTAAAAATTAATAATAAGTACAAATTTGAAATTTATTTTAAATGCCGAGACACAAATTAAATTAATATAATAATTCAGAATTTTTTAAAATATTTTGATAGGCCACAGAATATATTTTATCTAATTAAAAAATATAAAACAAAAAATAAAAAACACAATTCAAACAATGGAGAAGGTCAAATGTCATTGACTGTGTTGTAATGGAAAGCATTTGGGATGAACGAAATAGAGTATAGTGTAAATTAACAATGGGTGGAGCCTAAATCATGTTGATCAAAGAAAAATAATAAAATATGCTACCAATGATCTTAACCGTCCAAAACTCTATAGTCTTGCGTCCTCTATTACTCTGAGCTCCAGAAGCATCAAGGAGGTCGTCAACTTCTTCACCAAGAAGAGGTACCTCATTTGCATTAGTGTCTGATGAGCGGATAACTTATACGCTTTTTGGCATTGTTTTTAGGTATTTTTAGTAGGATCTAGCTACTTTTAGGGATGTTTTTATTAGTTTTTATGCAAAATTCACATTTCTGAACTTCACTATGAGTTTGTGTATTTTTCTGTGATTTCAGGTATTTTCTGGCTGAAATTGAGGGACCTGAGCAAAAATCTGATTCAGGCTGAAAAAGGACAGCTGATGCTGTTGGATTCTGACCTCCTTGCACTCAAAATGAATTTTTTGGAGCTACAAAACTCCAAATGGCGTGCTCTCAATTGCGTTGGAAATTAGACATCCAGGGATTTCCAGAAATATATAATAGTCCATACTTTATTTGAGTTTAGATGACTGAACGCCAGTTCCATGCTGCATTCTGGAGTAAAATGCCAGAAACACGTCACAAACTAGAGTTAAACGCCAAAAACACGTTACAACTCAGCGTTTAACCCCAAGAGAAGCCTCTGCACATGTAAAGCTCAAGCTTAGCCCAAGCACACACCAAAGTGAGCCTCGGAAGTGGATTTCTGCACTAAGACTTATTTCTGTAAACCCTAGTAACTAGTTTAGTATAAATAGAACTTTTTACTATTGTAGTCTTGTCTTTGGATGGATCTTTAATCAGTGTATGTGATTTTAGACCTTCACGGGGGCTGACCATTCGGCCATGCCTGGACCATCACTTATGTATTTTCAACGGTGGAGTTTCTACACACCATAGATTAAGGTGTTGAGCTCTGCTGTTCCTCGAGTATTAATGCAATTACTATTATTCTTCTATTCAATTCAGCTTATTCTTCTTCTAAGATATTCGCTGCACTTCAACATGATGAATGTGATGATCCGTGACACTCATCATCATTCTCACCTATGAACGCGTGCCTGACAACCACTCATGTTCTATCTTAGATCGAGCATGTGTCTCTTAGCCTCCATTCCGAAAGATCGGAGTCTTCGTGGTATAAGGTAGAATTATTGGCGGCCATTCCTAAGATCCGAAAAGTCTAAACCTTGTCTGTGGTATTCCGAGTAGGATCTGAGATGGGATGACTGTGACGAGCTTCAAATTCGTGAGTGTTGGGCGTAATGACAGACGCAAAAGAATCACTGGATTCTATTCCGACATGATCGAGAACCGACAGATGATTAGTCGTGCTGTGACAGAGCATTTGGACCATTTTCACTGAGAGGATGGGAAGTAGCCATTGACAACGGTGACACTCTACATATAGCTTGCCATAGAAAGGAGTAAGAATGATTGCATGAAAGCAGTAGGAAAGCAGAGATTCAGAAGGAACAAAGCATCTCCATACACTTGTCTGAAATTCCCACCAATGATTTACATAAGTATCTCTATCTCTATTTTATGCTTTATTTATCCTAATTTTCAAAAACCATCATAACCATTTGAATTCGCCTAACTGGGATTTACAAGATGACCATAGCTTGCTTCTTACCAACAATCTCCGTGGGATTGACCTTTACTCACGTAAGGTTTATTACTTGGACGACCCAGTGCACTTGCTGGTTAGTTGTGCGAAGTTGTGACAAAGTGTGATTCACGTTTGAGAGCTCCAAGTCTTTGGCGCCATTGTTGATGATCACAATTTCGTGCCCCAAGTTTTTGGCGCCGTTGCCGGGGATTGTTCGAGTTTGGACAACTGACGGTTCATCTTGTTGCTCAGATTAGGTAATTTTCTTCTTGTTTCAACCTTTATTTTATTTTCAAAAATTTTTTCTTTGTTTTCGTTTTTCCAAAAAATTATTTTTGAAAAAAAATATACAAAAAAATTATAAAATCATAAAAACAAAAAATATTTTTATGTTTCTTGTTTGAGTCTAGAGTCAATTTTTAAGTTTGGTGTTAATTGCATATTTTTATTTTTCTCAAAATTTTCAAAAATTCATGCATATGTTCTTCATGATCTTCAAGTTGTTCTTGGTAAGTCTTCTTGTTTGATTTTCATATTTTTTTGTTTTGTGTTTTTTGTTGTTTTTTATATGCATTTTTGCATTCATAGAGTCTAAACATTAAAAATTTCTAAATTTGGTGTCTTGCATGTTTTTTTTTTGAAAATTTTTCAAAAATAAGTCTTGATGTTCATCTTGATCTTCAAAGTGTTCTTGGTGTTCATATTGACATTCATAGTGTTCTTGCATACATCTTGTGTTTTGATTCATAATTTTCATGTTGTGAGTCATTTTTTTGTTTTTCTCTCTCATCATTAAAAATTCAAAAAAAAATAAAAAATATCTTTTCCTTATTTATCTCAGAAATTTTGAAATCTTTGGGTTGACTTAGTCAAAATTTTTAAAATAAGTTGTTTCTTGTTAGTCAAGTCAAGATTTCATTTTTAAAAAATTCTATCTTTTCAAAATCTTTTTCAAAAATCAAATCTTTTTTATTATCATTTTTCAATCATATCTTTTCAAAATTGATTTCAAAATCTTTTCTAACTTCTTACCTTTTCAAAATTGATTTTCAAATCTTTTTCAACTAACTAATTGACTTTTTGTTTGTTTCTTATCTTTTTCAAAACTACCTAACCACTTTTCTCTCTCTAACTTTCGAAAATTTCTCACTCTTTTTCAAAATTCTTTTTAATTAACTAATTGTTTCAAATTTTAATTTTAATTTTATTTCTTCTCTTAATTTTCGAAAATTACTAACTTTTTTTTCAAAAACAATTTTCGAAATTCTCCCCCCTCATCTCTTTCTATTTATTTAGTTAATTACTAACACTTCTCTTCATCTAAAAATTTGAACTCTTTCTTCTCCTCTATGTTTGAATTTTTCTCATCCTTCTTCTATTCTTTTCTTCTTCTACTCACATAAAGGAATCTCCATATTGTGACATAGAGGATTCTTCTTTCTTTTCTGTTTTCTTCTTTTTCATATGAGCAGGAGCAAGGACAAGGACATTCTTGTTGAAGCAGATCCTGAACCCGAAAGGACTCTGAAGAAGAAGCTAAGAGAAGTTAAAGCACAATAATTCAGAGAAAACCTTACAGAGAATCTCGAAAAAGAAGGAGACATGGCCGAACCCAATAACAATGGTGGAGGCGCAAGGAGGATGCTTGGTGATTATACTACACCTACTTCTAATTTTTATGGAAGAAGCATTTCAATCCCTGCCATTGGAGCAAACAATTTTGAGCTAAAACCTCAACTAGTTGCTCTAATGCAACAGAACTACAAGTTTCTTGGATTTCCATCAGAAGATCCCTATCAGTTTTTAATTGAGTTCTTGTAGATCTATGATACTGTTAAGACTATTGGAGTAGATCCTGAAGTCTACAGGCTCATGCTTTTCCCTTTTGCTGTAAGAGACAGAGTTAGAACATGGTTGGACTCACAACCTAAAGATAGCCTGGACTCTTGGGATAAGCTGGTCACGACTTTCTTAGCCAAGTTCTTTCCTCCTCAAAAGTTGAGCAAGCTTAGAGTGGATGTTCAGACCTTCAAGCAAAAAGATGGTGAATCCCTCTATGAAGCTTGGGAAAGATACAAGCAGTTGACCAAAAAGTGTCCTTCTGACATGCTTTCAGAATGGACCATTTTGGATATATTCTATGATGATCTATCTGAGTTCTCTAAAATGTCACTGGACCATTCTGCAGGTGGATCCATTCACCTAAAGAAAACACCTGCAGAAGCTCAAGAACTCATTGACATGGTTGCAAATAACCAATTTATGTACACCTCTGAGAGGAATCCTGTGAGTAATGGGATGCCTCAGAAGAGGGGAGTTCTTGAAATTGATACTCTGAATGCCATATTAGCTCAGAAAAAAATGTTAAATCAGCAAGTCAACATGATTTCTCAGAGTCTGAATGGATGGCAAAATGCATCCAATAGTACTAAAGAGGCATTTTCTGAAGAAGAAGCTTATGATCCTGAGAACCCTGCAATGGCAGAGGTGAATTATATGGGTGAAGTCTATGGAAACACCTATAATTCCTCATGGAGAAGTCTATGGAAACACCTATAATTCCTCATGGAGAAATCATCCAAATTTCTCATGGAAGGATCAACAAAAGCCCCAAAAAGGCTTTAATAATGGTGGAAAAAATAGGTTTAGCAATAGCAAGCCTTTTCCATCATCTTCTCAGCAACAGACAGAGAATTCTGAGCAGAACCCCTCTACCTTAGCAAACATAGTCTCTGATCTATCTAAGGCCACTTTAAGCTTCATTAGTGAAACAAGGTCCTCCATTAGAAATTTGGAGGCACAAGTGGGTCAGCTGAGTAAGAAAGTCACTGAAACTCCTCCTAGTACTCTCCCAAGCAATACAGAAGAGAATCCAAAAAAAGAGTGCAAGGCCATTGATATTATCAAAATGGCCGAATCCAAGGAGGAAGGGGAGGACGTGAATCCCAATGAGGAAGACCTCATGGGATGTCCTCCAGACAGAAAAGAGTTTTCTATTGAGGACCTAAAGGAATCTGAGGCTCATATAGAGACCATAGATATTCTATTAAACTTCCTTCTGCCATTCATGAGCTCTGAGAACTATTCTTCTTCTGAAGAGGATGAAGATATAACTGAAGAGCAAGTTGCTCAATATCTAGGAGCCATCATGAAGTTGAATGCCAAGTTGTTTGGTAATGAGGCTTGGGAAGGTGAACATTCCTTGCTCATTAGTGAACTAAATACATGGGTTCAGCAAACTTTACCTAAAAAAAAAGATCCTGGTAAATTCTTAATATCCTGTACCATAGGCACCATGACCTTTGAGAAGGCTCTATGTGACCTGGGGTCAGGTATAAATCTTATGCCACTCTCTGTAATGGAGAAGCTGGGGATCTTTGAGGTACAAGCTGCAAGAATCTCATTAGAGATGG
>NC_029775.3:103984298-103986504 GCF_000817695.3 Arachis duranensis
GGAAGACCCTTCCTAGCCACAGCAGGAGCTGTGATTGATGTTGACAGAGAAAAGCTAGTTCTTCAATTGAATGGGGACTACCTTGTGTTTAAAGCTTAAGGATCTTCCTCTGCAACCATGGAAAAGAGGCACGATAAGCTTCTCTCAATACAGAGTCAAACAAAGCCCCCACAATCAAACTCTAAGTTTGGTGTTGGGAGGCCACAACCAAACTCTAAGTTTGGTGTTGAACCCCCACATTCAAACTCTAAGTTTGGTGTTAGGAGGTCCCAACAATGCTCTGATGATCTGTGAAGCTCCATGAGAGCTCACTGTCAAGCTATTGACATTAAAGAAGCGCTTATTGGGAGGCAACCCAATTTTTATTTATCTATATTTCTATTGTTCGTTTATGTTTTATTAGGTTTATGATCATTGGAGTTACAAAACAATTGCAAAAATTAAAAATAGAATAAAAAACAGCAGAAGAAAAAGCACACTATGGAGGAAGAGCTTATTGGCGTTTAAACACCAGTAAGGAGCATCTGGCTGGCGTTTAACGCCAGAACAGAGCATAAAGCTGGCATTGAATACTAGAAATAAGCAGCAGTCTGGCATTTAAATGCCAGGATTGCACCCTGAGGAGAGCTGGCGTTAAACGCCAGAAACAAGTAGCAAAGTGGCGTTTAACGCCAGAAACAAGCATAGAGCTGGCATTTAACACCAGAAACAAGCATCAATCTGGCGTTAAACGCCAGGATTGCATATAGAGGGCATTTTACACGCCTAAAGGGTGCAGGGATGAGAAATCCTTAACACCTCAGGATCTGTGAACCCCACAGGATCACCTCAGGATCTATGGACCCCACAGGATCCCTACCTACCTTCTCCCTCTCTCTCACACCTTTTCATAACACTATTCTCCAAACATTATTCACCAATCACCTCAATCACTCTTCCCCATCACCTCTTCACCACTCACATCCATCCACTCTTTCCCATAAACCCCACCTACCTTCAAATTCAAAATCTCTTTTCCACCCAAACCCACCCTAAATAACCGAACCCAAACCCCTCTCCCTCTACTATATAAACACCTCCATCCTTCTTCATTTTCACACAACACTACCCTCTCTTCTCCCCCTTGACCGAAACCCATACATCTCTCCCTCTCCTCCATATCTTCTTCTTCTTCTTCTATTCTTTCTTCTTTTGCTCGAAGGCGAGCAACATTCTAAGTTTGGTGTGATAAAAGCATAGCTTTTTTGTTTTTCCATAACTATTGATGGCACCTAAGGCCAGAGAAACCTCAAGAAAGAGGAAAGGGAAGGCAATTGCTTCCACCTCTGAGTCATGGAAGAAGGAGAGATTCATCTCAAGGGTCCATAGCTCAGTAGTAGAGCATTTGACTGCACATCAAGAGAGCCCACTCATGGACCTCAACAAGAGCATGAGGAATTCCCTCATCAAGAAATCCCTGAGATACCTTAGGGGATATATTTTTCTCCACACAATTATTGGGAGCAACTAAGGATAGGAGCACCAAAATCACTAGGGATCAAGCAACAGAGGCAAGGGAGAGACATAGAGGAGCTCAAGAGCACCTTTGGTTCTTCAAGAGGAAGACGCTACCCTCACTAAGGTGGACTCATTCCTTAATCTCCTTGCTCTTATTTTTCTGTTTTTTGATTTTTGAGCTTCATGTTTGTCTATGTTTGTGTCTTTATTACATGATCATTAGTATTTAGTAACTATGTCTTAAGGCTATGAATAATTCCATGAATCCTTCACCTTTCTTAAATGAAAAATGTTTTTAATACAAAAAGAACAAGAAGTACATGAGTTTCGAATTCATCCTTGAAATTAGTTTAATTATATTGATGTGGTGACAATACTTTTTGTTTTCTGAATGAATGCTTGAACAGTGCATATTCTTTATCTTGTTGTCTATGAATGTTAAAATTGTTAGCTCTTGAAAGAATGATGAACAAGAGAAATGTTATTGATGATCTAAAAAATCATAAAATTTATTCTTGAAGAAAAAAAAAGCAGTGAAGAACAAAGCTTGCGAAAAAAAGTGGCAAAAAAAGCAAGCAGAAAAAGCCAATAGCCCTTAAAACCAAAAGGCAAGGGTAAAAAGGATCCAAGGCTTTGAGCATTAATGGATAGGAGGGCCCAAGGAAATAAAATACAGGCCTAAGCGGCTAAATCAAGTTGTCCCTAACCA
>NC_029775.3:103986516-104017057 GCF_000817695.3 Arachis duranensis
ATTGTGCTTAAGAGCTCTGGACACCTCTAACTGGGGACTTTAGCAAAGCTGAGTCACAATCTGAAAAGGTTCACCCAGTCATGTGTCTGTGGCATTTATGTATCCTGTGGTAATATTGGAAAACAAAGTGCTTAGGGCTACGGCCAAGACTCATAAAAGTAGCTGTGTTCAAGAATCAACATACTTAACTAGGAGAATCAATAACACTATCTGAACTTTGAGTTTCTATGGATGCCAATCATTCTAAACTTTAAAGGATAAAGTGAGATGCCAAAACTGTTCAGAAACAAAAAGCTAAAAGTCACGCTCATCTAATTAGAACTAATATTCATTGATATTTTGGATTTATAGTATATTCTCTTCTTTTTATCCTATTTGATTTTCAGTTGCTTGGGGACAAGCAACAATTTAAGTTTGGTGTTGTGATGAGCGGATAATTTATACGCTTTTTGGCATTATTTTTAGGTAGTTTTTAGTGGGATCCAGCTACTTTTAAGGATATTTTTATTAGTTTTTATGCAAAATTCACATTTTTGGACTTCACTATGAGTTTGTATGTTTTTCTGTGATTTCAGGTATTTTTTGGCTGAAATTGAGAGACCTGAGCAAAAATCAAATTCAGGCTGAAAAAGGACTGCTGATGTTGTTTGATTCTGACCTCCCTGCACTCAAAATGGATTTTCTGGAGCTAAAGAACTCCAAATGACACGCTCTCAATTGCATTGAAAATTAGACATCCATGGCTTTCCAGAAATATATAATAGTCCATACTTTATTCGAGTTTAGATGATGCAAACTGGCATTCAACACCAGTTCCATGTTGCATTCTGGAGTAAAACGCCAAAAACACGTCACAAACCAGAGTTAAACACCAAAAACATGTTACAACTCAGCGTTTAACCCCAAGAGAAGCCTCTGCACGTGTAAAGTTCAAGCTCAGCCCAAGCACACACCAAAGTGGGCCCCGGAAATGGATTTTTGCACTAAGATTTATTTCTGTAAACCCTAGTAACTAGTTTAGTATAAATAGAACTTTTTACTATTGTAGTCTTGTCTTTGGATGGATCTTTAATTAGTGTATGTGATTTTAGACCTTCATGGGAGCTGGCTATTCGGCCATGCCTAGACCATCACTTATGTATTTTCAACATTGAAGTTTCTACACACCATAGATTAAGGTGTGGAGCTCTGCTGTTCCTCGAGTATTAATGCAATTACTATTATTCTTCTATTTAATTCAGCTTATTCTTCTTCTAAGATATTCGCTGCACTTCAACATGATGAATGTGATGATCCGTGACACTCATCATTATTCTCACCTATAAACGTGTGCCTGACAACCACTCCCGTTCTGCCTTAGATCGAGCGCGTGTCTCTTAGCCTCCATTCCGAAAAATCGGAGTCTTCGTGGTATAAGCTAGAATTATTGGCGGCCATTCCTAAGATCCGGAATGTATAAACCTTGTCTATGGTATTCTGAGTAGGATCTGAGATTGGATGACTGTGACGAGCTTCAAACTCGCGAGTGTTGGGCGTAGTGATAGACGCAAAAGAATCACTGGATTCTATTCCGACATGATCGAGAACCGACAGATGATTAGTCGTGCTGTGACAGAGCATTTGGACCATTTTCACTGAGAGGATAGAAAGTAGCCATTGACAACGGTGACGCTCTACATACAGCTTGCCATAGAAATGAGTAAGAATGATTGGATGAAAGCAGTAGGAAAGTGGAGATTCAGAAGGAACAAAGCATCTCCATACACTTGTCTGAAATTTTCACCAATAATTTACATAAGTATCTCTATCTCTATTTTATGCTTTATTTATCCTAATTTTTGAAAACCATCATAACCATTTGAATCTGCCTAACTGGATTTACATGATGACCATAGCTTGCTTCTTACCAACAATCTCCGTGGGATCGACCCTTACTCACGTAAGGTTTATTACTTGGACGACCCAGTGCACTTGCTAGTTAGTTGTGCGAAGTTGTGATAAAGTGTGATTCACGTTTGAGAGCTCCAAGTCTTTGGCGCCATTATTGATGATCACAATTTCGTGCACCAGTGTCCAAGTTTAGATGGCCTGGCAGCGAGTTCTGGGCACTATTTGTGCTCATCTGTGGAGCAGGCCTTGGTTCACTTCGCGGGGGACGGAAAGGGCGTGAAGTTGCAGGGACACTATCACCACTGGTCGGGAGAATTTGAGAGCCATCATGGTGGGAATCTGAAGTCGCAGTCGCTCCCGTTTGAGGTTGCTAAAATCCTGGTCCCAATTTTGATTATTTTCGTGTATCGACCTTTCTGAGCCATCTTAAACTCTAGACACCAACAAGCACACAAAAAATTATATGAATAGTCATGGTCTATAGTTGTTTTTTCTGATTCATAATCTCAAGCAACTCATGAGGCATTTCATTCTTGTTTTTTTAATGCATGTTAATTTTAAATCTTTGAAAATCGGCAGATTATGGGTTTTCAAGAACAGAGGAAGGCAGGGAGTGAAAAATTACCCTTTGAGGGTGGGGTGTTCAAAACTAAGCCAAAAACATCACTTTCATTTATTACTATTTGTTTTTTCTATCTGATCCCTACCCAAAACTTTTATTATTGTCTCACTTTTTCACCAAAATTCATGTACATCCTCCTGCTCAACTAATAGTGTGACCGTTTACTGTGTGTGCACTCAAACAAAACAAAAATCTCAGCATAATCTGTACTTGACTTAGTTAGTTTACAAAGTAAACAACGAATATTAGAGAATGAAAGTGATCTTGTAGCCACATATAAAGCGCAATATAAACATTTTCCAAGGATGTCATGTAAACGAAACCCTTGCCTCAAAAGTCACGAATTGGAATCAAAGAAAAATGCTCCTAATACAATGCAGTTTCATGAACTATACCCCTGGGTCATCTATAAGCAAATTATATAGCCATGCATGTTGCTAGGTCCAGGTAAAAGCTTCAGTCAAAATATATACACAAAAAATAATTAGTGAACGAATGGTTACCCGAGAAGAGAAGACGGAAAAGCAGCCCTTCGAAAGGCAAGAGCTGTGACAGACGAGAGAAGCGGTAGGTCAGGCCTTCGTCAGGAGAGGGCTTTGACGGCTTAAGGCTATGGGAGACACAGCTGGAGGTTAGGTTCAATTGGAGTGATACAAGGGAGAATGAGGATTTAGGCGCCGTTTCTTATTTCATTTCACTTTTAGCTTGAGCAATGTGTTAATATGGAAAATTGGTTTCCCACTGTTTTATAATAATAATAATAATAATAATAATAATAATAATAATAATAATAATAATAATAAACTAAAAAGATAATAATAAAAATAGCGATAATTAACAATGGCATCAGCGTAATAATTCACACCCGTCCACTGCATCAATAATAAGTATCGGTTAGTCTTAATGTATATGTTAAACATAGGAATGATAATAAATAAGTTTTTTATTTCTGAACCAAAAATTAGTTGTCATATCTTTTTTATTGAATTTATGATAAATAAAAATTGTGATCTCTTTTACTATTAAAAAAGGGATATTATTCACATATCGAATATATCAAAAAATGTCTTCTTATTGTACCAATAAATAAGTTATCCCTTTCTAATAACTCACTCAATCAAACTTTACTCACTGCAAAATTATAATTACCATATTTCATACATAATTACTTAAATAAATTATCTGAAAATTAATATCATAATATTGACTAAAATGTCTAAAATTGAATACAATATAATCTTATTGCAATGTAAAAATATTGGAAAAAAAAAACAATGAAAAAGATAGCTTATTCCTAGTTGAAATAAGAATTAAAAAGAAGCATAGTTGGTTTCAATTTCTGAGAGATAATGAAATGAAAGAGGCATAAACAATTTCAGGAGATATTACCACACATCCAAACTAATTCAGAAATTGAAATGCTTGTATCAAATACATTTTAAATGTTTACTGTTAAACAGCACGGCATAAATGCATGTAATAACTCCAGTTCAAGAATTATTGACCTCAAAAAATAACAAATGCACCAATCTTGATTAAATATCAGATTTCCTAAGTCTCTAATATGTAAAACTCTCTAGGAAAAATAATCTCTAATAACAATATGAATAGTTATAAAGTCACAACAAGATCAACAAATAAGTCTTGGCTATCCTATGCAACCTAAATCGAAATTCTTCACCTAAACTAAAGCATTGCCCTCAAGGATTCAAGTATCGTGTTGTCCACATAGCCAAGTGCTACGCATTCTTCTTCTCAGGAGACATTCCACTATAAGGATATTCATTCTCTTCTGGCGTTCTATTGAGGTCATAGGACAAAATGAAAGTCTTTTGTCCAGCAGAATCTTCGCCATTAGAACTATCAGAGGAGACAACATCCTCTCCCTTCAATGAATCTGGATCCACCTCCCCTGGTTCTTCAGATTCCTTTTGAATATTGTCTCGAGACATTCCTGAGAGTTGCAAGGTAGCCAAACAAGCCCGGATTAGGAGGAATTAGTGTGTGAATTGCTTAATCAAAAAGCTCAATATCTATAGTCAATTGCTTGTTTAATCATACAAAAATGGGATTATTATTAGTGAAGCCAAGGGGTGACACTACTTCAAATATTCTATAGATTGGGATTGAGACGCTATGCAATTCAACTAAGCCAAAGCTAAAATTAATATAAAAAAGTAAAATATTATATGTACATAAAATTAGTTATTAAGATTATATATATAAGTCTGAATTCATATATTTGTTAATTAAATCATTCGTAATTAGAATAGTCAAACTCATAGTGGATTAGACATAATCAGATTATATAAACATCGTAAAAGTCGAGTCTTTCTTACTATCCCATAGTCGTTCAAGGCCATGTTCTATGAGTTTGAATTTCTCCCGTGCTGCAATATCCAGTTCAACGACAAGAGAGTTTTTATAGCGTGACTACACAATATACCATAATTAATGTATAAATACTGGCTGGAAAAAAAATTCATATTCTAAGCTTGATATGACTATTTGACATAGAAAAGATTCAATGATCCATACTAATAATAATAATAATAAGAATAAGAATGAAAACACATAGAGACCAGTTATCAAATAAAAAGATATTACTCTCGGATATTGCTCAAGGTTTAAGAAACTGCTCAGTGATAACTACATAGTTTTGGAACCAGTTAAGATACGAGAACAATGTCATGCTCCAAGGTTGGATAGAATATGTAATTCTAGGCAGCTATGAAGTAACATCCACTGCTTGCTATGTTGAATAAACAAAAGATAAATTACAATAAACTGCAATTATACAAAAGGCATAATAAACAATTAGCTCCAAGCTTGAGTCAAAATATAACTCCTTCCTGAAAAAAGTACATGTTGAGTGTTCCTGTCATCAAACCACTACAGCCCCATAGCAAGGATATATTGCTATTCTTTCACAGTTCAATATGATTAAAAAAATCACCGTAAAAGAAAAATGGGGAGCTCACATTGAGCAGTCGCACATCATGCCAAGGCAAACAATTTAAAAGGAGTCAAGTTATAATCCCCCAGATTTGTAGAGGGTAGAGACATGAAGGCACTTTAAAGGATCAAAGACCAGCCATTCTAGAGTGCAACAAAAGGGTCTCTATTTTATGCCATTATGCTTCCTCCAGCAAGTGCAAATAGAGTTTGTCTTGCTCTACAAAATACAATTAAATTATACACCCTCAATGGTGATATGACTTGTTCAATTAAAAGTTTTAACATTTGTTGTTCTTTTTGCATGCAAACATAGATAACTGAATCTAATTTATCATAGTAACAAAACTGAAATTAGAATTTAACTATATAGTTAGAGAACTTTGATATACGTTAGATAAATACAAAAGTAAAACATGAATATTTATCTTCACCTCGTCAAGTATTTTCTGTGAGCACCACGTATCCGTACTTGTTATAAACTGAAACCCAAATTTGGCCCCGTACCTACGGTCCCATTGATGCGATTCCTAAAATTTTAACATAACCACCTGAATTGGATTTCATCCACGAATATGAAAAAGAATTTGGAATTAAATTGGGCAGCAGCAATCAAACCTTCATCATTGAAGCCGACGCATGACCAATGGCTTGAATGAGTTGTCTGTGTCCAGAGAAGGCATCCAGCCATGATTATATACTGGACTCTTTTGTCATTTATTTACTCTAACTATCAATTTCCTAGAGAGTTATGGTATTGTTAGGGGCAGCCTAGAATGTCTAAGGCTTGTTTAAAGTTCATGACTTATCTGAAAAGGAAAATTAATTTAAAGGGTTAACTGGTAGTTGGAGATCATGTGTAGAAGAGTCCAAAAAAAGGAAATGATGACATAAACTTGGTATCTATTTATCAAGATTCATCCAAAATCTTGTAACTAGATTAGTCTAATTAATTTCTCACTTTAAAAGGAACATACATAGGGAGGGGGTTCAGTGATGGTTTAGAGGCTAATGGAGTTTTCTTTTATCTTGTACTAAATCTTGCTTGGTTCAATTCAACTCACATGATTATCCTTCAAATTCAACTAACTAAAGCCGGTTTAAGAAAGAAGAGGTAAATTGATGATCGATCGTAAGAAAAATGGGAGGTAAAAAGAAACAATGAATAATCAATTGAGAATCACAGAATCTTTAAAATTAATTCAATCGAATGGTATCAACATGCTCTTTTGATCACTCAAACCACTCATCTTTGTTTCTTTCTCAACTCCACACTCATCACACAATGCGAAAAGTACTCGAGCTGTCTACATAATAAGAGACTGACTCAAGGGTGAGAGATAGACGAGATTAATTAAAACCAATCAAGTCTCATTACTTATTAGAAAAATTAACAGAGCAATTCATTCTTGCTGATCATAGACAGATGTATTATACTCTAATTTTTGTTATCTTTTAAAAGATAAAATTACAATCTGCTAATTAATCATACTGAATTAGCTATCTAGCTAATCAACTCTCACGTGTGCAAAAGGTTAAAGTTATGACAAAAGCAGAAAAAAGATTAGCCAGCTGAGCTTGCTCATAGTGGAACAAGTTGCATGAATCAAATCCCTAACTCTAAACAGCTGCAATTAACTCTAATTAATAGAAGATATAGACAAATAATTGTTCAAAACTCTGAACCAATAATGAAAACCAGAAGGAAAGATCAATGTGGAATAACGAACTAGTGAAAGGAGAGAGGCCGCGATAGCTCAGATTGGCCCACGGTGGAGGACAGTGTAGTGATTTCACGCACGATCGATGAGAAGCTCAACTTCGACGCCGGTGAGAGACCACGGATGGCAGTTGGGTGGGTTTCTGGAATTGTGGGCAAAAGCTCGAAAAATTAGGGGGTTTCTGCAAAATTGGAGGAGTCGTTTAATGGTTGTAACATGACAAGGGGAATGGACAAATTGAATTATGATCAGATCCTCACATGGGTAGGTTCTTTCGCTGATGAATCGGGGCTCTACTCCTGCTCGTTTAGCGCACGACCAAAAACAACTCGCGGGTTTCTGCACAATTGGGGGGAATCAATTGCTGGTAGTACGATAAAACGGGAAATTGAAATAATGAATTGAAACTTACCTAGCGGCATTTCTTGAAGTAGTCGCCAGGTATGTTGCAGAACGGGGGTGGGTGTGTTTTGCGCCTCTGAATCTAGCTTCTGTTCGCGCCAAGAAGACAGGGTAAAAGGAGGAGGCTTGAAGATATATCCAATTGAGCGGCAATTTTCACTGCCCAGCCGCTATCCAGAGGCGTTTTGCGGCTTCTGCCAGACCGCCGCTCACCTCTGCCGCTATCCTTCCAATCTGCGGCGATTATGGCCATGGTCGCTATTTACCTGCCGCTACTCTCTGCCTCTGCTGTAGTGCCACCATTTGAGCTTCAAAAATCAAAGCCACCGTCGCCCGTCTTACTTTCTACCTCCGTTGCCGGTTTTGCCTCCTGCCTCCCGTCGGCGCTAGCTTTGTTCCACACCACTGCGTCGGCCACTGTCTTCCCAGCCACTGTCTTCCCAGCCACTGTCCTCAGCCACTTCCACACCACTGCCAGCTCTGCTCTATTCAAGCCTTCTAGGATCCAGCTTCTAGCTCTAGGTATTAATTTTTTTTGTAATAATAGTTGTTGAATAATTGATTAAGAGTGAACTACCAACTCGACTCCTATCCATTTCCCAAAATGACAACGCGACCCCTCAAAATAAAGACGATCCACTTTGGTACCTATCCTCTACTTCCGTAACACAACGCAGTCTTTGTGGGTATTTTTCTATCAACTTTAAACAGAAAACGCTAACGTGTCAAGTTCAAATATAGACAGGGGCCTAATTATCTCAAAATTCAATTTGATTAGAGGTTTATTTGTCTTTATTCTTTAAATGATATCTTTTTCAAATTATTGTTGTATTCATTATATTAATATTTTTTCAATAAATTATTGAATATATGGTATAATAAGTAGAAACTAATTAATAAATTATTTAAATTTAAAAATATTATTTATTATGAAACTAAATAAATAATTCTCAAATATAATTTTAATATATAAATAATAAATATTAAAATACAGTTAATACATTAATAATAACAATAACCCTATGATATACTATTAGTATTATGATCTAAATAATTTTCACAATAAAATTAAAACTAATAAACACATTATTTGATATATATGTAGTAAATTTTTTTTAGTAATAACAAATTTAATTTTTTTTCTCTTTAAACTAAATTAATAATTCTATTTGATATCTTTGCACTAAAATATATTATGAGTAGGCTACTAATACTAAATAAAATAAAACATAATTATATTATGAAGACTAATTATAAACTCAACAAACTCAGAGCATCAATAATATTATTACTCTATTAATAATACATATTCTCATAAGGTAAAGATAGATGAATATTTATCAATATAAGAATAATGTGGATTAACTAAAATGTTATGTATACTAAAATTCAATTAAATTTACATATATTTTACTCAAAATATTATTAATAGATTAATAATATTATTGATACTTTGACTTTATTGAGTTTATAAATGGTCTCCATAATATATTAATTATATTTTAATTATTTCATTGGCAAATGATTAGATGGTCCCAGAACGTTTGGACCATTAAATGGTCTCATAACAAAACATATTTTTTAAATTTTTTTAATAATTGCTAAATAGTCCTTTTTTAATTTTAATTACAAATTAACCCCACATATTTTATCTAATTATAAAAACCATTTTTTATTTTATAAATTATTATTTTATCATTATTCAATAATTTATTGAAAAAAGAATAAAATTTTTTAAAAAGATATTGTTTAAAGAATAGGGACAAATAAATCCCTAACCAATTTGAATTTAGAGACAATTAGGCCCCTGTCCATTTCTGAACCTGACACGTTAGCATTTTCCGTTTAGAGTTAACGAAAAAACCCACAAAGACTACGTTGTGTCATGAAAGTAGAGGACATGGACCAAAGTGAATCATTTTTATTTTGAGGGGTAGCGTTATCATTCTGAGAAATGGATAGGGACCAAATTGGAAGTTCACTCATTGATTAATTGTTGTTGCTTGTTAATTAACCTTGCTGTTGAAGCATTGATTAGTTGTTGAAGGCTTGAAACATTGATTAATAATTGAATAATTAAATAGTTGTTGAATAATTTTGATTTTTGACTATTGAGATTACTGAGTTGGAGAGGGTTGCTATGAGCCTGTGATATTGTAATTGGATTGTATTGTTATTGGATTGCTGGTAATTTTTAGGTATGGATGAGAGTATCGACCAAGAAACACTTAGGAATAATAATACAGAGAATAATTCGGCTTCGAATCCTGTTGCTTCGAACGAAGCTTCTCTTCCTCTTTAATCTAACGATAGTTAGTCATAAATTTCTAATGTTCGAAGAAAAATTGATCCAACTTGGAGATATGTTGCTTTCCAAGTAATAAACGAAAAATTGCATTACCAATACTTGTTTTGTCTGAGTACTTTTGGAGGAGAGACAATTAATAGAATGAAGAAGCATTTGACAAAGATAGGTGGAGATATTAAAAGTACTCTAAAGTCCCTTATGACATAGAAAAACAAATGGAAGGTGTAAACCCTGCTAAAATCGGTAAATAATTAGTCAATAATTTGAATTTTAAGTAGGATTGTTAAAAATGTAAAACTAATATCAAATAGGATAGAGTTCGTCAAAATGAGAATTTTGATATCAATTTCGATAATTTGGCCCAAAGTTGGACTGGAAGGGCCGAACCGGTTGAACCGAGGCACAAACCGGGCCCATGGGTCTAACCGGACCCAAATATTTAAACAAACAGCAACTCTCCTTCTTCCCCATTGCATGCAACAAACACAAACAGAATTGGGGAAGGGATGAGGAGCTCTCAACCCTCACAACCTTTGATCCACCATAACTCCTCCATCCGGGCTTCGATCGCCACACTGTTCGCGGCCACACGCTCAGCGCATCGAGCTCTACCTTTCTATTCGAACAATTTCACTGGTAAGCCCCAGATTTGGTTCAGAATCTCTATCTCTCTTTCTTGGTGAAATTGAAAACCTATGGTGAATCTTGTCCAATTTTTGTGTTCTAGGTTCAAGTTAGCTTCCGGAACTTTATGGGCTCAAGGCTCAAGCTATTGAGCATATGGATATGGTAATAACACCCTAACCCTAGCTCAATCTTGTATTTGTAATGGAAAACTGAATTGGAACATATATATATATATATATATATATATGTATTAGGTGTAGGTTAAATGGGTGTTTATGCATTGGAATTGAATTGGGATTACTTGGAGGTTTGTTGGTGACCAAGGCTTGATTTGGGGCGGTTTGATTGAGCTTGGAGGGGCTGTAATTTTGAGTTGTGAGGCTGTCTTGGGTGAAACTAAGTGGTCGGCCAAGGTATGGTTTAAGTGGAACCATATTAATTTTTAAGGCGATTGGATTTAATTTGAATTTTATATGGAATTTTAGATATCGTATGCTGCTACTGTTTTCTGGTTTCTAAGCACTGTAGAGCAGTTAGAGTTTCTCCTTTGTTTCTGAGGCTAGTTAAATCATAAAATTGTGATTTTTAATTTGTTAGAAAGCTTATTCTAAGATGAACGTCTGGACATAAAGTTTTCCCAATTCCGAATTCATTTGTTATATTAAAAATAGAAAAGAAAATAGAGTGTCGAGGATGTCTTAGTGATAGTCATGGGTCCGAGAAGTCAAAGGTTAATTTTCGTGTTATGTGATTGATTTAATGTTAGAGTTGGGTTGATTTTAAGATTATTAGATATTAAAAAGGTTGAGAAGAGTTTGATAAATGGTTTGGTCACGACCCGGAAAGGGTAAACGTGATGAATTATAAGGGAATGATGTGAAAGCTAAATGAATACATGTTAATATGGCTATAAAGAACGAATGTAAGGAAATGATGATGATAAATGAGGAGATTTGGGAATGACTGTGTGTGGCCGAAATGGTCGATATGGAAAGTTGAGGACGGAAGTTCCCTTTCTTGTCGTGATGCAGGTGTGGGGAAGGTGAAAAGGCACTCTCCTTCATATTGTTTCCCCCACATTCTTCTCTGGTTGCAAGGTGGAAAGGCATACTCCTTCGATGTGGAAAGGCACTCTCCTTCATGAAACCTTCAGGAGAAGGTGGAAAGGCACTCTCCTTCGTTTATGATCCTCCTGGAGATGTGCAACCTAGAGACCAATGTCTGGGTTAGCTACCAGATGTGTCGGGCTCTGGCAAAGTAACCGACACGTGAGCTCACGGCCAGTAGGATAGACATTCATCATATGCATATGTTTGTTTTGATTGCTATGAATTTCCTTAGTTTGCCTAATTGATATATATACCACCTGCAACTTGTTATACTTGCTACTTGTACTATCTGCTCATTACTTGTGCGTGAACTTGTTTGATTGCTTGTTTCTGTTGCATTATGGATGATGGAGAGATGGAGGAAATGGAGAAATAGTTTGGTGTTAGATTAAGATTGAAATTGAGTAAGTTAGGTAGATTTAGAATACCTACCCCTGTTTATGGCTTCTGTTTAGTAATTAAGTTGGATAATTGAATAACGAAGTTCTAGGATTGCCTATGGCATTCTCAGGACCTTATTTATTATACGCATGGCACTTTTACCATGCTGAGAACCTCCGGTTCTCATTCTATACTCTGTTGCTATTTTTCAGATGCAGGTCGTGAGGCTCCTCGCTAGGCGTCTGGATCTTGAAGCAAAGTAGTTCCTGGATGTCTTTTGGGTTTCTGTTCATATTTGTGTATATATGTGTGTAGTTTACTCCCCAAGTAACTTGTGTATGCTGCTCCTTTTAGAGGTTGAGGGAGATATAGGAATTTATTTTGGTATTTTGGTGTATTTTGGAAATACCTATGTATGTTCATATGTACATATATACCCTCCAGCCAGCCTTAGCTTCGCAGGCTGAGTCAGGGATTAGTTATACTGTTTTCTTGGTTTTTCTTTACATCTTTGGTTTACCTTTATCTTTTTCCTATTAGGTTTCTTAGTACGCAAGTAATCCTATTCTTTGAGCGTTGCACTTTTTATTTTGCGATTTTTGTTTACCCGTTTGTTTCAAGGCTCCTAGTATACTTATTTCTTTCATAAATATACGTATATTTTTATTGTTTAGAGGTTCATAGTACCTTCCTATCTCAGTCTTATGACTTAAGCATAAGATTTAGTATAGTAGGGTGTTACAGAAGGTCTATTGAAAGAAATTCAAAAAAGTATAACTAGTAAAAAGAAAGTGACTTTTGATGAAGCGGGTAGTGATGAGATTGTGGATGCAATTGACGAAGCAATGGCGCAAGAAGAACAATAAATTCCAGGTCAGTTACCAACTAAGTAAGTGATTGGAGGTGATCCAAAAAAGAAAATAAAAACCATTATTCCTCCTATGTTTGCATCAAGATAAACTCCGGGAGGTCAACCAAGTCTGAAACGTGTGCTTCAAAATAAAGAGGCGCTTCATGAGGCTGATAAGTGAGTTGTAAGGCCCCAAATTTTTGAAAATTAAATAATAAGTTATTTATGATTTATGATATTTATTCAAGAATATATTTTTAAATATTTTTTATTTATAATTTAAAACTTTAGTAATTGAAAAATAATGAGAATTTTATATACTTTAATTTGAATATTTAGATTTTGAATTTTATTTTTTATGAATAAAAAAATTAGTTTGATTATCTCTAATTTTTTAATTAGAGTACTTATTAGAAAATAACAGTATTTTTATTGATAATTATTGTTGGATTAAAATTAGTTTTTAATTACTATATTATCCCTAATTTTATCAAAAATTACAAAATTACCCTAACCCTAATACACAACACACTCACCCCTCACTCACTAACCATTGCGCCACCCTCACCTTTCTCAACACACCCACACACGCAGAGGAAGGAGAGGAGAGATGAGAGAAGAAGAGAAGAGGAAGGAGAGGGGGAGAGTGTGTCAGCGGAGGCTATTGCCGCTCGCTGCGCCATCGTGCGCACCCAGAGGAGAGAGAGAAGTGTCGCGTCTGCCATTATGAGCTCGCCGTCACTGGGAGGGGGGAAGCTATCTCACGTTGTCGCCATCAAGAGGGCTGCCTGCGCTGCCACTGTGCCTCGTCTTTGTCACGATGTTGCTGCTGAGCCATCGCCAAGCCATCATGAGGAGAAACCGACGCAAGAGAGGGAAGGCGTCGCCATCGGGAACGGGTACCAGAGGATGAGAGACGTGAGAAGGAGGAAGAGCTCGTCGCTATCAGTGCCGCCTCGCCGTCGTCGCCACCATCAGAGCTACTGAAGGGCACCATCGCCGCTGGCTGGGTCACGGTTGTCAAAGTCGCCGCTGCCAGAGCATGCCGGAATCACCACCAGAGCTGCCGCTACTTTGTTATTGGTTACTTTCTTTGTGTAGCCAGTTATCTTGCTCCAAAAGCTCTTTTAATCGCCGTTCTATTTTATGTTACTGAGATATTTACGGCGTTCTTGCGATAAGGTTAAGTTTCGGTCATTGCATGTCGCGTTTGTAGTTGTTGTTGTTGTGGAAGCGGTATGGAGCTGTGGTTGCGGCTGCCGCTATTGTGGGCCAAGAGAAAATGGGTTTGCTGTGTTTAATAATTACCGAGTTTTGACAATCAAGGTATGGCGTTTTTTTAAACTCATTTTACTATCAAGAATTGTTATAAGTCGATATTAATATGAGAAATACATTTTTTATGATTTTTGTAAGTCTTATGGATTGAGTTGAATTATTTTGGAGGAAGGTAATAGTTTGCTTGATTGAATTATTGATTAGTTGAGGTGGTTAGAAATTATGATTTTTAATTGATTATGTTCAAGTTGGTTTAAATTGTGATTCATTGGATTGGTTGTTTGAATTCTGAATTTCATTGATTTCCTTAGTTGAGTTTGGTGTGGTTGTGATAATGATTTATTGGAAACGATTGGCCTAGTTGAGAGATGTGTGATTTGATTTGGTTGAGACCCTTGAAGGGTGGCAATAGTTTGAGTTTTAGAGGACATGCTGCCAAACTTTTTTATAAAAATTAGAGACTTTGTTTGCAGAGTTGTTTAGATTTGAATTTAAAAATTATATTATTTGATTTTGATTTATTAAGAAAAGGATTACGTTTTGAGTTTGATTTATTTAATAAAGGAATTATGTTTTCAATTTGATATGATATGAAAAGAATTATGTTTTGAGTTTGATTAAAGAATTACCTTTTGAGGAGTTTTTGGAGAATTTACAGTATTTGAATTAGATTGATGAAGAAAGATGTTTTTTGGTCTTTTGAAAAATTAGTAAATTTGAGAATGAAGTTGAAAGTGAGCTTTATGCAATTATTTCAAATCTGAGAATTATGCTTTTAGGATTTCAAATGGAATTGAAGAATGGATTATCGAGGTAATTTGAGACTTTTGATTTAATGAAGATGAGTTTTATAAAAGAAAAATGGATTTTTGTGTGATTAACTTTGGTTTAAGAGTTTTAGAGGAAATGAAACTAATAGAAGTGAATTGGATTTTTAAACTTAATTTGGTGAAAATGAAATGAATCTCGAGGAGTTAATAGTCAAATTCATCATCGAAAGATCGCCCATTTTTCAAATTAGTCCTCAAAAGATTTTTTTTAGTTATAGTAGTCCCTAAAAGATAAAACGTAAGTCAAATTGGTCCCTCCGTTAGTTAGATGATGACGTGTCACATTAAGTGCCACATGGCATGATGACATGGTAGGTTAATGCCATGTATCACAAGATGATTAGTTGATGTGTCAGGTCAGTGACACCTAGCACGTCATGTGTCACTTGACATGTAAAAAATTATTTATAATCAAAATAGTTCTTGAAAGTTCAGACGTAAGTCATTTTCATTCCTAAAATTTTAAAAATTAATCAAATTAGTCCTTATATAAATTTCTTTTATTTTCTCTTTACATAAAATAATAAAAATAATTAAATTATTATAAAGTTATGGGTAAAGGACAAATAGGCCCCTAAACTTTTAATTTGTGGACATTTAACTCCTTCAGGATTGGAAAATACAAAATGATCCTTGACCTCTCAAAACGCCGTATAATTTAGTCCTTCCGTTTAATCTGCTCTCTAATGTCAAACAGACAATGCTGATGTAGCATCCATGTGGCAATAACGGAGTGATGTATCAATTACGGTGTAGGATGACATGTTGACATTTATTTGGAGGAAAAGAAGGTCCTTCAGCTCTGCTCCCAAAACGATGACATTTTAGGAGGTGCCCTAATTCTCCAAATTGGTCCCAGACGCCACCCTTCTTACTTTAAATTTTTGCATTTTAGACTCGTGTTGCTTGTTTTTTTGGCTTTTACTTGGGTTCAACCCCTTTCCTTGACGATGGAAATGTTTCCTCTTCCTTTTGGCAACTCTAATCTTTCTGCCCTCTTCATCTTCACCACTCTCATTCTCACTTTCATAACCAGCAGGTGGTGGTTTATACATCTCATCTTCCTCACTGCCATCGCTATCATCATCAGTAGATGAGTCATCCAACTTCTCAAAGTCATTTGGATTGACTTCTTCCTCAACTTCATCATTTTTCTCACAATCACCATCTGCGATCTCAGGTTGATCAATAGGATGGTCAAAAAATGTAAAACTCATCTGTATCTTTGTTTCTCAACTTTGCCTGTCGCATTTGGTTGATCCCTCCATCCCCCCTCAGTACATGCAACCCTGACTCTATATATTTGCTTTTTGGATCATACCAGTAAGCCTCCTTATACGATTGATATCCCAATCTTTTGAACATCGTGACCAGATCTCTGAAATTGACAAAATCCAAAGTCCATTGGTGAAAACCTCTCAACTTGACCATGTAGATAGACTAACTCACCTGTAGGTGCCCTTGAAAAGTAGCCCCTATGATGGAACATAGGAACACCGAATACATCAACCATTTGTAACATTTTTCAATACACAACACAACACAAAACCAACCTTATTATCAAAATCTCTAAAACCTCACTAAACAATACCCGACAAATGACTAACCCCACAACGAATTAGCTACTACGCTCACTTACAATCCCTATAAGTCCCATCCTACGACATTAATAACAAATAAATGGGTAATCAGAACAAATTTGAACAACAATGTACTTACCACTCTTCACGGTGGACACAGGTTGAACCACGAAGCTTCAATGGAACTGCTTCACGGAACAGCAACGACGACAACACAGAGACAAAACATTGTATTCTTTGGAGGAAAAACATAAGTGCTAGGGCTTCCTGTAATTGTTTAAGACTGATATGGCCATCATTGGCATATCTCATAAGAACCATTGCAAAATATTTTCCGAAACGACGTCATCTTAGTGCATAAGGACTACAATGTCCCATAATTTTTTATTAATGGACCACATCAGCCTCGTTCTTAGCATCTTGGAGACACGTATCCATTGTTACGCCACATAAGCACTAGGTAATCTGAATTCATAACGTGTTACGAAGCAAAATGAACGGAAAGCCCAAATTGTACGGTATTTTGAGAGGTCAGAGATCGTTTTGTATTTTCCAGTCCTGAGGCAGTTAAATGTATACGAATTAAAAGCTCAGGTACATATTTGTCCTTTACTCTAAAGTTATTTTGTCATTTGTATTTTAAAATTTTATATTTTCAAATTGTAATTTTTTTTGTTTAAACGAGTTTATCAAATTATTGTTGATTATATATTTAAAAATTTAATATTTTAAATCTATAGTAGTTATTTTAAAATTTAATATTTTAAATCTTTTAAAATTATAATTTTTATTATTGTTTAATTTATATGACAAAACTCAATAATTGAAAAATCGATTTGTGATATCACTTATTGAATCATAATATTTTAATATAATTTTTTTAAAATAACTACTATATTTATTTAGTGAGATACAAAAGATTAAAACATTTAAGATAACTACTATATTTATTTCATGAAATCCAAAATATTAAAGCTAGTTATATACTAAAAGTTTTAATATTTTGGATTTTACGGAATAAATATAGTAGTTATTTTAAATATTTTAATCTTGTAGATCTCACTAAATAAATATAGTAGTTATTTTAAAAAATATATTAAAATAGAGTAAAGTATTGTTTTTGTCCGCAACGTTTGGAGTAAGTCCTTAAGTTATCCTTAACATTTCAATCATCCTATTTAAGTCCTTAACGTTTCAAAATTGACTCAATGTTGTCCTGCAGTTAGGGATCCGTTAACAAAATTGACGACGGGACAAAATTCAGACAATTTTGAAACGTTAGTGACTTAAATAGGATGAAAATGTTGGGGAAAAAAACGATACATAAAAATAAATTTTAGTTTTATCATTCAATAATATCAATTTTTTACTGTACATAGTATTCAATTATTTTTTAATCACATCTAAGTAAATTACACTTAATCACATTACTTTCACTCTAAATAAATTTATTTTTTTATAATTTTACACTTAAAGTTATAAGTTAATATAAAAATACAAAAAAAATATTTAGAATGAAAGTAGTGTGATTAAGTGTAATTTACTTAGATATGATTAAAAAATAATTGAATATTATATACAGTAAAAAATTGCTATTATTAAAGGATACAATTAAAATTTATTTCTATGCATTATTTTTGTCCCCAACGTTTTCATTCTATTTAAGTCCCTAACGTTTTAAAATCGTCTCAATTTTGTCCCGTCGTCAATTCTGTTAACGGATCCCTAACGGTAGGACAACATTGAGCCAATTTTGAAACATTAGGGACTTAAATAGGACGATTGAAATGTTAGGGATAACTTTAGGACTTACCCCAAACAATGGGGACAAAAACGTTACTTTACTCATTAAAATATTAAGATTCAACAAATGATCCCACAATTTTGTTTTTCAATTATTGAGTTCTACCATATATATTAAACAATAAGAAAAATTATAATTTTAAAAAATTTAAAAGATTTAATTAAAAATAACTACTATGTTATATAGTGAGATTTAAAATATTAAAATTTTAAATATATAATCAACAATAATTTGATAAACTCATTTAAATAAAAAAATTTTCACTCTAAAAAATTATAATTTGAAAATTTAAAATTTTAAAATACAAATGACAAAAAAACTTTATAATAATTTAATTATTTTTATTATTTTATGTACAAAAAATTTTGTTTATTAAGGTCTAAAAAATAATATTAAAATTAGTACTATAAAAAATACTTCAAGTTTAATATTATAAAGAAAAAATAAAAAAAATATATATAAGGACTAATTTGATTAATTTTTAAAATTTTAGACATGAAAATAACTTACATCTGGACTTTCAGGGATTTTTTTTATTATAAATAACTTTTTTATATGTCAAGTGACACGTGGCGTGCTAGGTGTCACTGACCTGACACGTCAACCAATTATCTTGTGACACGTGGTATTAACCTACCACTTCATCATGCCACGTGGTGCTTAACGTGACATGTCATCATCTAACTAATAGAAGGACCAATTTGACTTACGTTTTATCTTTCAAGAATTAATATGACTAAAAGAATCTTTTGAGGACTAATTTGAAGAATGAGTGATATTTCAGGACGAGTTTGACTATTAACTTGAATCTTGAGACTTTTGAGAAATTTCCTAAGTTGGTTAAAGAAAAAGGTTTTGAGTCTTGGGAACGCTTAAATGTTGTTTTGAACTATGGAACCTTTTCGGCTAGTTTGTAAAATCCCCTAACCTCCGTATGTAGTCAGAGAACCATTTTGAAAATCTTTAAATATGCTACCGGGGGTGAATATGATAGATTAACTTGAGTAATTCCTCGATAAAGAATTTGTTAAATGAAATATGATCAAAGAAATATGTGATATTAATTTACTACCTGGCAAGGATGGTAGTTCTATCCTGCTTGCTCAGTACGTTGTGGATTCGTGGGGATGGTAGTTTTATCCCCCCACGGTGAGGACAGTGGTGTTATTCCACTCACGATTTGTGGACGATTATCCTCGTGATAAATATAAATATAAAGACTTATAGTGCCGATTTTGATTATGTTTATGATTAAGTTTGATTATGATTCTAAGCATGATTGATTGTGAATATTATGGAAATGTGATCACTGAATTGGCAAGGACAGTGGTGAATTCCGTTTGTTCATTGTTTGTGTTTGCAACCCGGATAAGGACGATGGTTAAATCCTGCTTGTTCGAGGTACCCGATAAGGACTGTTAGTTAAATCCTGCTTATTCGTGGTTTATTATGATTAGCAACGACGGTGGTTAAATCCCATTTGTGTATTCCAAACAAGGACGGTTGGTGTGATTCCGCTTGCTTGTGGAACCTATGGTAAGGACGGTGGTTAAATCCCACTTACCAGAGTCGGGTTTGGCAACATAATCGATGCGTGAGCTCATGGTCAGTAGGACAGTCATGCATCATATGCATCTATATGACATTATTTGGGTGTGCATATTGTACTTGGTTTGCCTATGTGAATAATTTTATTTAACTGCTAATTACTATACTTGATGTAATTGCTCTTGATTGTGTTTGAACTGCATTACTTGTGATTGTGATTGTCGGTTTGGATTATGGTAGTTGGAGTGTGATTTGATTTTGTGTTGGGCCAAAAGCTGTGATGTGATATTTTTTTGGGCTGGAAGCTGTGATTGGATGAATTAATGGTAAGTTTGGTTCGAATGGTTCCTTAGTAAGCAGTGAAATGTATGAAAATATTCTTTTTGCTTGGAATTTTTATAAGGAAAATATGAGTTTTGGATTTTGGATAAGTAACTGATGGTTTAATTGAAAAGGTTTGGATCTTTAGATGTTAAATCGTTGGTTTTCAAAAAGATTCATAAGACGAACGCTTATCATTGCTTTTGAAGTTCATTCTTCATTTATACGTAGCATTCTATGACAATTCTTAAACCTTCTACTGAGAATCTATGAGGATGATGTTCTCACCCCCTATAGACTTCTCTTTTCAAAACGACCGAGGAAGCTTATGAAGTTTCGCTGAGTTCTTAGCTATGTTGTTTTTTGTTTGGATATATTAGTTATAGTTTTTTCCTCGCTTTTATTATTATTATATTTTTGTAAGAAGGATAGGAGTCGTGATTATAATGTTTGAGATGTTATAAGTTATTGTATAAAGAACTCTAGTTAACATGTATATATATAAAAATAAAAAGTGATGTAATTTGGTTGTGTATGTATGTACGTACGTTTTCATGAAAAGGAATTTCCAATTTTTCAAAGAAAAATTTACACGAATTTGAGTTGAAAAGGCTCCTATTTTACCATTAAGTATATGTAAGTCGTCGTAATATCCTCGTTATCAGAGTAGCGCAGCCTGAAGCGTGACATTCCGATAGTAAGGGTATTACATGAGTGCCTAAATGGCTCTTAGATTGTAGGATTCCTTTCAATGCGGTTATGTCACTATTTTTTCAAGATACGTTGGATGGTGTTGCTGCCATTAGCCTGGTTATAAAGGTCATTCTTATGATAAGTTGAGGGTTCACTTGTTAGCCGATCTCAAAAAAGAGTGTTAAAAAGTTGTTGATAGCTATAGGACTGCATGGAAAGAAATCGGATGTACCCTCATGGCTGATGGTGTTGGACATATCAAAGGCAAAAAACATTAATTAATTTTTTGATTTATTGTTCGAAAGGGTTGTGCTTTGTGAAATTTGTAGATGCTTCAAATGTGGTAAAAAATACTTCAAGCTTGTGTCACTTGTTTTCGGAGGTGATTGAATGGATTAGGCCTGATAATATTGTATATGTAATGATTGATAATGCGGCAAATTATGTTGTTACTGGTAGGCTTATTAATCAGAAATTTGTGAATATTCACTAGTCACCTAGTGCCGCTTATAAGCAGCATGCTGCATCTTTTTAACCTTGCATCACGGGCTTCAAAGATTACAGTGTTTGTGTATAATCATATGGTGTTCTTGTCCTAGCTAAGACAAAGAAATACTTGGAAGGAGATTGTTTGTCCAGGTGTAACTCATTTTGTCACTGTCTTTATCACATTGAAAAATATCTTTCAGCACAAAGCGGATTTACAAGCATTGGTTGTAGATGCACACTTCACTGGACACAAATTAGAAAGGAGTGCTAATGATAGAGTTGTGCGTGCAATTATCCTGGACAATAAATTTTGGAATGATTGCTTTACTGCATGCAAACTTGTGAGTCCAGTGACTAAATTGATGAGGATTGTAGATGCTGATGATAAACCATCATTGGGATATGTCTATGAAGGTACGATGAGGGCAAAAAATGCAATCAAAGAAATGTTCAAACATAGTAAGACTACATATAAGCCTTACACAGAGATTATCAACTCAAGATGGGACAAACATTTGGAAAAAAAATCTTCATGTAACGGCTTATTTCTTGAATCCTGCTTTCTTTTTTGATGAAAATTATAAAGAAGCACCGGATGTCATGCGAGGTTTACTTGATCTTGTTATATTGCATTGCAAGGTTAATAATTTGAATAGGCCTGAAGTTTTTCGAGCTACAAAAAGCCTTCAACCTAGTAAGAATATCTGTTTGATAGTAACTAATTTTATGTTTTCATTTCCTTAATTTGATAACTAATAGTTAGGTTATGGGATTGTAACCTGTAAATGAATGGTGGTGGTTGTTTGTTGGTTCTGTTTCATGTTTACAAAACATGGCAGTTCGTATTTTTAACCAAGCATCTGTTTCTTCGGGGTGTAAAAGGAATTGGAGTCTTTTTTTTTTATCAAATTCATGCAAAAAAGAAGTAATAGATTGGAGTATGATAGGCTAAATGATATTGTGTATGTAACATATAATTTGCATCTTAAATCCAGGTAATATATGTTTCATACTTTCATTTCATATCGTTAGATTTTGTGTAGTTAACATGTTATACTATTTTTTATATATTGTCTTTAATTTGTTAGGAAGAAAAGACAAAAAAGAAAGCAAAATGTGCAATATGATCCAATTGATTATGAAAGTATCGATTTGGTTGATTTTTGGGTGACGGAAGAGGTTGTTGAAAAAGAGCCTGATCTTCCTAGTAACATTGAAGACTTGTTTCGTAAGCATTATAATTTATTTTTTTGATCAGTTTATTATAATAACTTTAATCTTTAATTTATCGATAATGTGTTATATATTTCGTTAGATGATATTGATGTTGATTTAGATCAAAGTAGTGGTGGTGGTCGTTGTCGTGATAGTAGTCGTACATTTTATGCTGCACCGCTTGATTTTTCTGGTCCAAGTAGTAGAAATGAAGGTGATGACAAATCTGTAGCAAGTTAAAACAGATTTTGATTATTGACGACAAATTTGGATGTTGACATTTTATGTTTGGTTGGTTATTTTTGTTATTTGACTTTTAAGTTTGTATTTGAATGTGATCATAAAATTGTGGTTTATGTAATACTTTTAATTTGGATGATATTTTAAAATTTATATTAGATTATAATTATATGTTAGTGTGTTTATTTATTATTTTATTATAAAATAATTGTTTTGATTGAACCAAGATCGAATTAATTAAACTAGTAAACCAATAAACTAGTAGCTAGTAGGGGTGGCAACACTACCCGAACCCGTGGGTACCCACCCCACCCCTACCCGTTCGGGGCGGGTTACTTTTTAAAATTTTATTTTATTTATTAGATTTAATAATTATAGGAGCGGGTAGGGGCGGGGCGGGTACTCGCAGGGACGGGTTAGGGTTTAACATTTTACTACCTGCGGGTAAAGGCAGAGCGGGTTCGATGCAGGTTTTTGTTTGGCGGGGCGGGGTCGGGTAGAGCAAAAACCCGCCCCTACCCGTCCCGTTGCCACCCCTAGTAGCTAGAGCAGTTTGATGACCGGTTCAATTTTCAAAACTTTGATTTTATCTTTAGAATTTTATCATTCCTCTTTTCTCTTCTTCTATTTTCATCTAAAAAAAAGAACCATACCAAGAAGAAGATTAAACACAATAATTTCAAAGACAAAGAAAACAATAATCAAATTACTAAAGGACCTCCACGGAAGCCGTCGTAGCTTGTGGAAGAAATCGCCCTTGAGAAACGCGGTCTTTGCCTCCACAGCCATCCTCATCTATCCACCGCTGCATTTTTAGGCTCCTCACCAAACTCACCCCAATTCACAAGATCAAAAACAACAACAACAACATTCCTTACAAACTCCTCAAGAAGACCAAAACAGCACCGGCGCCCCAAAGATTTAGACTTCTAAGTTTTCGAGGATCCCTTCGCATCCGTTCGTAAAGCCTTATCCTTCCAAGACATCAATAGCACCAAGATTTCCCATCTTTTGCCGCAGACCTCCCACCAAAAAAGGAAGATGGTGTTCCTCAACCTGGACGAGACTCGGGTCCATTCCAAGCCCTCGCCGATGCCAGAGCATTACGACTTCGTCGTGAGGGCGGTGATCGACTTCCGGCTTGGAGGAGTTCTTGTCGGTATTGGCGGTGAAGTTTAAGGTGGTGATTTTTCCGGCGGCGCTGCAGGAGTACACAGAGCTGGTGCTTGACAAGCTTGATCAGGACAACCGGTACGTGTCGCACAAGCTTTACCGGGACTCGTGCCATTGAGTAGACGAGAGGTTGGTGAAGGATCTGTCAGAAACAGGTCGTAAGTTAGATCAGGTGGTGATATTAGACAATAACCCAGACTCATTCTCAAAACAATCCGAAATCGGTAGACCAAGTAATAATTGGAATAGATGAGACATACAACTTTCACTGTTACAATTGATTTTATCAAAAACAATCGATTATTTTATATATTAAATGAGTAATATGAGTTTTCAATCGAGGTATTTGACATTAATTATTATCTACTAATTGATTGGTGTTACATTCAATCGATTAGATTAACCATAAACACGATTATCCCATTGTTTACGCTTCTCGAACGGATCAAAACAACAAACAAAGAAGTTTTAAAAATCAAATTATTTGAAAGACTCATGATCGAATTAGAACTAAGATCAACAATAGAGATTCTATGTTTTTATTATTTTTAATTGTTCATGATACCCATAAAAATATAAATGATGAATAATAAAATAAAGAGTAGATTTTTAAATAAAATAATAATTAAGGTAAATTCTATGCTTAAAAATTCTTCCGATTCATACCAATACTAAGCCTCAATTTCTCTAAAAAGAACTGAAGAGAAATTATCTCTACCTAGTCTTAAGTTATCTGAATCAAGTATGTACCCATATGAATTAGGTGCATCATTATCAAGTATATATTTGTTATTCTATAAAAAAGATGAGTAAAGTACCAATCTGATCCTTGTTCATTTGTCTGAATGATGTGACCTTTGACAAAAAAAAAAGAAAAAACAATTCACTTCAGGTCGTGACCCTGTGCTTTGTTTGCCAATGTGCTTCTTCTGTCATTTTTGTCATTAAAGAGTAACAAAACTTACTGATGTGTCTCGTTAAGCAGTTGAGGTGGAAGGTTAAGGTGGTGAGATGGATGTTAGATGCTCACATGGCTTATTAGAAAGGATAGGAGTCTATCTATCATGTTTCACATGAGCACGAACGATGCCATTTTGCTACCCCTAGAAGACGTTATTAGATGATTTTCGTCGTCTCTCTTCATGTTTGGAACACTAAACCTCCATGAGCAGTACAATATCAAAGAGTGTAGGAGTGAAAGAGATGGGGTGAACAATAATGGTAGGAGTGTGGATGAATTTTATATATGTTTGATCATCTTGTAGACCTGCCAGAGATAATTCATAATGGAGTTATGGAGAAAAAATATTGAGAGAGAGATGTATTCCAATAAGGCCAGGAAGACATTTGAAGTCACTTGTAACAACTGTGGTAAAAAAGATCATTACTACAAGACTTACTCCAATCCCCCTAAAGATCTTAGTTGAAAGCATATCATCAAGAAAAATAAGAAGAGCTAGCAAAGAGAGTGTTGCATTAGTACGTGGACTCTACTGACGCCACAATGGTATAATCACTTAGGGTTCGATTTGTCCTATATATGAAAAGCTAAGTTTTGATGAGGGGTTTAATTGTCTGTAAATAAAATGCTCAGATGTTTAGTTAATCATATCTAAACAATCATTTATATAGATTCGGGGAACAGAAAAAAAGGTCAAAATATCAATTCTGCAGTACTACCATGGATCCAGTAGTGAGTAGGTTCATATTATATCTCTCAAAGTTGTGTCCATAATCTTGTCATTATTTTTATATGAATTGTATGTTATTTATAACTGTAGACAAAGGTAAAAAATATATAAGAAGAAACTACCTAAATCAGTTTCAAAGGGAGGGACTCCTCTGGTACAAAGGGATGAAATTTCACTTTCACAGTTTACTCCCCAAACAGAGGTTAAAACCTGAATCACAATTAAATTATACTATTTCATTGTTCACCCCATCTCTTCCACTCTCACGCTCTCTGTTATAATTACTTATGGAGGTTTAGGGTTCTAAACATGAAATAAAAGGAGAGAGACGACGAGAATCATCTAATAATGTCTTCTGAGGGTAGCAAAACGGCGTCGTTCCTGCTCACGTGAAATAGGACAGATAGGTCTCTGTCCTTTCTAACAAGTCACGTGAGCATCTAACATCTACCTTATCATCACCTTAACCTTCTACCTCAGCAGCTTAATAAGATATATAAGTAATTTCTGTTATTCTTTAACGACAAAAATGGATCGCATAGTCATTCAAACAAATGGATAGGGGTCGAGTTGTGTTAGGATTTGGTTGAATTAGTCCCACATTGCTTAGGATAGCAAATGGAGTGGGTGGCCTAGGCTATAAATATGAGGCTAAGTTCTCCATTTGTTTTTGCACCAGTCAGAAACACTTTAAGCTTGTATATGATTTTTTCTTTTCCTCTGTACTCTTTGATTAGAGAGTGTTGTGTATTAGAGAGAAAGAAGTCTATGTGTTGTAACAATTTTCACATAGTGACATTCTCTGGTTGTCATTTGGCAACGGCCATGGTTTTTTCTCCGGTAATTGGAGTTTCCACGTTAAATTCTTGTGTTGTGATTGTGTCTATTTTATTTCTCTGTCAAAGGTGTTTTCTCAAGGGGGAATGGTGTCTTATTCCCAACAATGTGGTATCAGAGCTTCGGTTCGGTGGGATTTTTTCTTAGTATGCTCTGTGGTTGCAGCCTAGTCTGACCTTCCACATCAGAAAAGAATTTTGTCCTGTGACTTGAGGTTGATCTTTGGTTGCTGTTGTTGTTGCTGGAAGACAATGTGACACTGTGAGAGTGCAGTTTGGAAAGGTTCTGGCTAAGGAAAGACTTGGTATTTAAGTGTGTCCATTGTGACCCACCTCTCTTTCTTGGGGACCCTTCCTAGTGCACGGTCTACAGTTGAGTTATACTATTCCATTATACGGTTGCAACAATGTCAGGATATTCAAGTGCTGTGAAGCTTGAAATAGAGAAATTTGATGGAAGAATCAATTTTGGCTTGTGGCAAATACAAGTCAAGGATGTGTTGATACAATCAGGTTTGCACAAGGCGTTGAAGGAGAAGATCTCTGGTATGAAAGATGATGTTCTCTAGAAGACAAGAAGTATCCTCATGGTATTGCCGCACTGTCATGGATAAGGATAAGTTGTGGCAATCGGGTCCACAATTGCACACGGGCATTGGTTGGCGTTGAGATGCAAGGTGTGTGGCGGAGTTATGTCGATGGCTGAAGAACTTTCAGGAAAAGCCAATTTGGAAGTTGCACCATGAATTTTCAGAAAGGTTTCGATCTGTACCAAGGCAAAATACTTGGAGTGGTCTAATTTCAAGTGAGTATACTTTCATGGTGGAGTATGATAGTTCTCTGAACTATGATTGTCGGTATAGACAATGGCAGCAAAGAATTGTCGGTGTTGACAATGGTAGCTGAAGATGTGTGACTATTTCAATCAAGGTGGAGATTGTTAGGATTTGGTTGAATTAGTCCCACATTGCTTAGGATAGCAAATGGAGTGGGTGGCCTAGGCTATAAATATGAGGCTAAGTTCTTCATATTATTTGCACCAGTCGGAAACACTTAAAGCTTGTATCTGACTTTTCTTTTCCTCTATACTCTTTGTTTAGAGAGTGTTGTGAGGTGTAGTTAAATATTTGCTTTGAGAGTGTGGGTGTACTGGGGTGCCGGTATTAGAGAGAAAGAAGTCTATGTGTTGTAACAATTTTCACATAGTGATATTTTCTGGTTGTCATTTGGCAACGGCCGTGATTTTTTCTCCAGTAATTGGAGTTTCCACGTTAAATTCTTGTGTTGTGATTGTGTCTATTTTATTTCTTTGTCAAAGGTATTTTCTCAAGAGAGAATAGTATCTTATTCCCAACAAGTTGGTACTCTACTCTAAAAAATGATTACATTTAAACAAATCATATATACTGCAATATAGATTGGTCTCTTAATTATTTGTATCGTTAAACAAATAGATTTTATTCGGGAGGCATCTGTTAGTGACTTATTTTTCTTAGTAAAATATATTTGTCACATTTTATTATGAATCTTTGTCCTACTATTAACATGTGGCATTGTCAAACCACGTCACTCACTTAAGGCAAAATATAAGGTACAGATCAAAGTTTAAAGATATGCTTACGTGGCAAAATATAAACCATACATTCTAAAGCCACACTTTTCACCTAAAACTGTAACTCTTCACAAAGAAAAGCGTCACTTAATGGAAAAAGTAAATTAGAAGATTTAAGAGAAGAAATAATTAAATTATCAAAATTAATAGATCAAAAATTAATGATTTTAACTCATGTTAATTGTAATGACACCGAATTTTTAAAATCAATACAAAATGATTTTTCTCAAAATCTTTATTTTACTATAAGTTTTATTGAAGGACTTCAAAAACTGAAAAAACTTATTTTCCACACAGAATTTCTAAAAAATGCTACCATGGAAATGATTCCCCACATCTTTATCATACTTTTAACCCACAATTAAATTCTATAGTAGATATGCTTGAAGAAATATTAGTATCCATAAAATTTCAACGAAATAAGGAAAAAGAAAATCCCAAAGAAGAAAAATTTCAAAATATAATTAACATAACAGACTTAAAAGTAAAACCACCATTGAAATTATGAATATTGAAGAAAAATTAGAAGAAGTTACAATGCTTTTTAAACAATTAAAAATGGCTCAAGAAAATAATATTATGGAACATAGTTTTCAAATAGAAGAAGAATTAGTAAATTCTGAAAATATAGAAAATGAAGAACACATTCTAGATTATTCAAGTGACGAGGAACCAACAATTCCAATACAAGTAAAAAATGAAGCTGGAACATCTAAGGATAATCAATCTCAATTTAAATGGGAAACAGGTTTTGATAATTATGCTTTTAAAAAAGGGTTTATAAATAAAGATTCAAAATATATAAAAATACCATCAAAATACGTTCCTAAAATCCAGGAAATGGAAGGAGAAAGAATGCTTGACTTAGACGGTAAAAAGAATGAAAAAGAAATTTTTGAAAATTGGTTGAATTCCTTTTTATTATAAGCTTTTACTAATCCAAAGTTTAGTGATTTGTCTGGAAGAGATATTTGGAATTACATAGGGTTTCATACTAAAGGAACTATAAGAGATTATATGACATCAATAGAAAACCAAATAATAGAAGATTTAGCAACAAAAACAACAGCTTATGATAAGATATTATATAAAATAATGATTCTATATAAAGAATTTTTTGGAAAAAATATTATAGATCATAGACAAGAAGTCTATAATAAAGAATATCAGGAAGCAAAAAACCATTTAGCTAATATTCAGATATATGATCTATGTGATGTGGAATCTTATATATGCGAATATAGAATACATTATTACAAATTAAAAGAAGAAGATAAAAATCATTATCTTAGTATGTATATAACAAAACTTCCATATCCTGCTAATGAATTTATAATGGAAAGATTTATAAGAGAAATAAATAGAGGGACAATTGAAAATAATTTTGATGGAGCAACCTCTGCAATAAGAGAGGAAATATGTAAAACCTGGTTAATTAACGGCTAATTAACTTATAAATGAGAATTTATTCTAGAAAGCCCAAAATGTGATTTTTGTGGCTAAATATGATAGAGGAGATTGAGACGAGAATTTCGGTACCAATTTTATAGAATTCGGACCAAGATTGGACCGAACGGGCCAAACCGGGCCAACCGGACCCAAAGTGGGCCCTTGGCCCAACATAACTAAACCAAAACCCTAGTTTTCAGCATTCTCTCTCCTCACTAAACACACTCACATGCTGAAAATGGAGGCCATGAAGGGAAGAACACTCTCTCAAGTTCTTTCTCTCACTTGATCTTCAAACCACCATAACTTTTGATTTAGAGCTCCGATTGCCGCTCCGTTTGCGGCCACGCGTTTATCGCGGAGAGATCTACAAAACCCATACAATTAATCTTGAGGTAAGCCACGTTTTTCTCTTCGAAATTCCAGCCTTGTTTTCGAGTTTTATGAGCAAGAGATCTTGGGCTCTTTGATGTTATAGGACCCAACTCTCTTGAAGGAGAAGGTTAATCTTGTCTCCTTGGACCTTGAGTGTGGTAAGATTCTCAACCCTAGTGTAATTTGTTGATTCTATGATGTTTGGGTATTGAGATGTTGTGTATGGGCATGATGATTGTGGCTTAGGTTGTGTATGTGTGAATATTGGAGCTTGATTGGTGATATTGAAAAGCTTATAAAGGGATTTGGTGGTGAAAAATCTGTTCTTGGAGGTGTTGAGGCCTTGAGCGCTTGTGGATAAGTGATTTGGAAGTGCTCCGGTTGAGCTTGGAAAATCGGCTAAGGTATGGTTTCGGTTTCCCGTATCTAATATGTAATGTGGTAGGAAATACTTAGGCTAGAGGCCCTAAGATAGGCATTGAATTGTTGATGTTGTTGAATTGTTGATATATATAATGTGGTCATATATGTGATGATGATTA
>NC_029775.3:104017184-104019974 GCF_000817695.3 Arachis duranensis
ATGTTGATGGTGAGTATGATATTGATTGTGTACAATGATGATTTAGTGGAATTGATGTTGTTGAAAATTGGCATGAGGAAGAGTATATGATATGTCAATATATTTGAGTTTGAGCCACTTGGGTAAAGTGGGTTAAAATGATGAGATAGTGATTTTGATAAATTGTGGTAAAGTGTCAATGTGTGAGTTGAGGAGGCTTGATGTTGAAATTGATATATTTTGATTGATTTCAAAGAAAAGGGATGAAAATGGCATGTTTTGATTGATATTGAAAAGAGTTGAATATGGCTTGTTTTGAAAATGGCATGTTGTGGTTTTGTATGAAAAACATGGTTTTGGGGCATACTTTGACGGGACATAACTTGGACTACGGATCTTTGTCTTGTACCAAATCTGTTTAGAAATGAAATTGGATCCGGGATGTCCCTGCCGTTCGAAGAACGGATGAAAAACGATTTAAAATGAGGAAGTTATGTCCGTCGGAAGATTGGGGGCCGAAACTGTGAATTCTGCAGCTTTTAACTTAGAAAATTTTTTAGTAGAATGACCCCCCGCGCGTAGGCGCACTTGGTGCGTACGCGCCGTTCTTCTCGAAAGCGCCATCCAAGCGTGCGCGTGATGTGCGCGGGCGCGCCAATGTGCTGCACCCAATGCCCAGCCATTTTCCAGAGAGTTATGCCAGAACTGTGCCAGTTTTGTGCCTGGGGCACGAGAGGACCCACGCGTACGCGTGGTTGACGCGTGCGCGTCGTTTGGCTAGTTTTCAATCCACGCGTTAGCGTGCATGACGCTTACGCGTCGATGAGTTTTCGAGGCCATCCACGCGTGCACGTGGAGTGCGCGTACGCGTGGACCTGTTTTCATCCCAAAGTTGATTTTTGAGTTTTAAAAGCCAAATTTCATACTTCTAAGCCTCTGATCTCACCACTTATGTCTTAAATCATTATGATATGTCTAGCTATGAGAAGAAGGGCTAGCGAATGTGGTAACTTGCGAGTGAAGCAAGGGAAACATGGATGATCAATGAGGATCAAGCATGAATATGTGAGATGCGGAGGATGGTGGTGGAAGTGCTTGTTATGCCATGGGCCGAAAGGCTGTAATTGTTGATGAAACGGCTGGTTATGGATTTAACCGTGAGCCGGGTAGCTGGTTATGGATTTAACCGTGAGCCGGATGGCTGGGTTATTGCCGTGTTATGGCGGGGCCATGATTATGGCTATGTATAAATGCATATATATGCTGTTGAATGAATTGTGAAAGTTGCACTTCCATTATCGGAGATGAGAGTTTCCCTGGGAGAAAGTAGTGGTTAGCCACCACGTGCTCCAGGTCGAGACTTGAAGCTCTTTTGACCCTATGTCGTCAGGGTGGCCGGGCACTGTGAAATTCCCGGACGAGCTCACGCCCAAAAATATTCACCAGTAATGGTGATGGATAAATATTCACCGGTGATGGTGATGGATAAATATTCACCAGTGAGGGTGATGGATATGGATCATGATTATGATCAAGTTATAATGAGCATGACTCAAGTTGGGGAGACACGACAGAGGGACAGTCCAATGGTTAACTGCCAGGACTTGTTGGGTTAGCTCTATAATCGACAGATGATATCATCAGCCACTAGGGACAGGCATTCATCATATGCATACTATATGAATTGTTTGAGATTTCCTAATTGACTGCATATTATTTGCTATCTAGGATTGCCTTCGGCTTTCCTCTATTATTATGTATTATATATGTGGAAGCTGTTACCATGCTGGGGACCTCTGGTTCTCACCCATGCGGATTTTGTGGTTTTCAGATGCAGGACGTGAGGTTTCCCGCTGAGACATGCTGGAGACTTCTAGATTTGCAAAGATCCTTTGTTCTCGGGGCTATGTTTTGGTTTATATGTTTTGCTTAGATACTTTTATCTCCATTGAATAATACAAACTATAATGACTCCTCTTATGGGAGATTTTGGAGATTAGGTTTTATGTATTGTGTCCCTTTGGGTTTCCTTTGGGGTTTTCCTTATTTTTATCATATGTATATATTGCTATGCTCGGACCGGTTATCTTCGCAGCCGGATCTTGAGTCTTGATATTCCTGTTTTTGATACTCCTTTGTAGATATATATATAATCTCGCGTTGGTTTATCCTTGCTCATTACGTTATCGATCGGAGTGTTGCGCTTTAGAGTTGCGATTTTTGTTTACCCCTTTTTCTACAAAGGCTCCTAGTTATAATCGGTCATTCATACTACTATACGTACTAATTTTTATTTTAGAGGTCGTAATACCTTGCCATCTCTAAATTATGACTTAAGCATATGACTCTGTATGGCAGGGTGTTACATTATGGTATCAGAGCAGTTCGTTTCTGTAGAGCCTGAGGGATGGACTGACTATGCTTCTGTGCATTCTCTGTGTGTGTGTTATGTGCTATTAGTATATCTGCTTGATATAATTGGCATAAATGTTCATGAGCATGCATTTGGGACTTTGAAGCACTAGACTTCTGATATTGAGACTGATCAACTTAATATCGATTGTTTGGTGTGTATAGGAACCAGATGGCGCCTCGTGGATGCGGTAGAGGTAGTGCGAGAGGTCGTACGAATGCTCGTGCACCAGAGAATAACCCTAATGACCCGGTGAACTTTATGACTGCGTTGGAGCACATGGCTACTGCTATGCAAGCCACTGCTGAGGCTCTTGGTCAACAGATGAACAACCATGGTAATGATGGAGGTGGAGTTCAGGGCCCGATGACACTGGCAAACTTTTTGAAGGTTAATCC
>NC_029775.3:104020002-104022356 GCF_000817695.3 Arachis duranensis
TTTGAGGAGCTGTTCAGGTTCTCTCATATGTGCCAAGGGACTCCGGTGGAATATGAGGAATGGAAGTGTGTTAAATATGAAGGAGGACTCCGGAGCGATATTTTCAGTTCAGTGGGACCAATGGAGATTAGGACCTTCTTCGAGTTGGTAAACAAGTGTAGGGTTGCTGAAGAGTGTGTGAAAAGGGCAGCCGCTGAGAAAGGGAGTCACAAAGGATCATTCCCATAGAACCGAGGGAAGAGCTTTGCGCCTAGAGGTCCGTCTTTCAAGAGGGGGAACTCTTTTAGGAGGCCCAACAACAACAACTCCCAAGGAAAGAAGTTTGGGAAGCAGCCTCAGAATGATCAAACTTGTACTAGGTGTGGAAGTCACCATCCGGGAGCACCATGCAAGGCCGGATGGGGTTTGTGCTACAATTATGGAAAGGTGGGGCATAAAGCCGCAAATTGTCCGGAGAAGCAGAAACAAGGTGCTGGAAAGGCACAACAGACTGGTCGGGTGTTCACCACCTCAGCTATAGGTGCCGAGGGATCCGAGACACTTATTCGAGGTAATTGTGAAATGGCGGGTCAAACTTTAAATGCTTTATTTGATTCGGGAGCATCACATTCATTCATTGCATTTGAGAAAGCCCATGAGTTAGGACTGAAGATTGTAACTTTAGGTTATGATCTAAGAGTGTACAATGCTACCCATGAAGCCACGGTAACTAGGCTAGGATGCCCGGAAGTTTCCTTTAGGTTCAAGCAGCGTGATTTTATTCATAATTTAGTCTGCTTGCCGATGATCGGTCTTGATCTTATCTTGGGATTGGACTGGTTATCTAAGAACCATGTTCTGCTAGATTATTCTACAAAGTCAGTGTACTTTATGCCGGAAGATACTGAAGGGCCGGTCGTGGTGAATAATTATTACTTGAATTCGATGATGGTGAACTGTTCCGGAATCGAGTGTCAGGGTATCCTGTTGTTAACCGCGGGCGTTTCGGGTGATGATCAAAGGTTGGAACAGATTCCGGTTGTGTGTGAGTTTCCAGAAGTGTTTCCTAATGATATTGATGAGTTTCCACCTAACCGAGAGGTTGAGTTTGCTATTGCGTTGGTGCCCGGGGCGGGACCAATCTCAAGCGCTCCTTATAGGATGTCACCGTTAGAGATGAACGAGCTAAAGTCTCAGTTAGAGGATTTGTTGGGAAAGAATTTTATACGACCAAGTGTCTCTCTGTGGGGTGTGCCAGTGCTACTGGTAAAGAAGAAAGATGGGAGTATGCGGCTCTGTGTGGATTACAGGCAGCTGAACAAGGTCACAATAAAGAATAAGTACCCATTGCCGAGGATTGACGATCTCATGGATCAGTTGCAAGGAGCTGGAGTTTTCTCCAAGATTGATTTGTGATCCGGTTATCACCAGATAAGGGTGAGGGGTGAGGATATCCCTAAGACCGCTTTCAGGACTCGTTATGGTCATTACGAGTACACTGTAATGTCTTTCGGGTTGACGAACGCTCCTGTAGTGTTTATGGACTACATGAATAGAGTTTTCCGTCCATTTTTGGATAAATTCGTTGTTGTCTTCATTGATGACATACTGATTTATTCCAAGACTGAAGAAGAGCATGCGGAACACTTGAGGACCGTGTTGCAGATTCTAAAGGAGAAGAAACTTTATGCAAAACTGTCTAAGTGCGAGTTTTGGAAGAGTGAGGTGAAGTTTTTGGGTCACGTGGTGAGTAAGAAGGGAATAGCCGTAGATCCAACTAAGGTGGAGACTGTGATGGATTGGAAGCAACCAACCACCGTGACGGAGATAAGAAGTTTTCTGGGTTTAGCTGGCTATTACCGAAGGTTTATCAAGGGCTTTTCACAGATAGCTTTGCCAATGACAAAGTTAACCCGCAAAGACACTCCGTTTGTTTGGACTCCTGAGTGCGAGGAGAGCTTTCAGACATTGAAGAAAAAGTTGACCACTGCACCTGTGTTAGTGTTACCCGAGCCAAATGAGCCATTTGAGGTGTATTGTGATGCCTCATTGAAGGGTCTAGGGTGCGTGCTGATGCAGCATCATAATGTGGTGGCGTATGCCTCACGACAGTTGAGATCTCATGAAGTTAGTTACCCTACGCACGATTTGGAACTCACTGCGGTTGTGTTTGCCTTGAAGGTGTGGAGGCATTACCTCTATGGGGTTAAGTTCCAAGTTTTCTCTGATCATAAGAGCTTGAAGTACCTATTTGATTAGAAAGAGCTTAATCTGAGGCAGAGGAGGTGGATGGAATTGTTGAAGGACTACGACTTTAAGTTGCATTACCATCCGGGAAAGGCGAATGTAGTGGCGGAGGCGTTGAGTCGGAAGTC
>NC_029775.3:104022585-104023352 GCF_000817695.3 Arachis duranensis
TTTAAGTCCGAACTCCTAAAGGCTCATCAAAATGATGAAGCGTTATGGACGGTGTTACCGGCTATTGAGCAAGGAAAACAGTGGAGAGTGTCGGAAGAAAAAGATGGGTTATGGAGATTCAAGGGTAGGATCATTGTGCCGGATGTTGGCACTTTGAGGCAAGATATTTTAAAGGAGGCACACAAAAGTGGATTCCCCATTCACCCGGGAAGTACTAAGATGTACCATGATTTAAAGGCGATGTTTTGGTGGCCGGGTATGAAGAATGATGTGGCAGAATGTGTATCAAAATGCTTAACTTGTCAAAAGGTAAAGATTGAACATCAAAGACCTTCCAGGATGTTGCAACCTTTAGAGATTCCGCAATGGAAGTGGGAAAGTATTGCAATGGACTTTGTGTCAGGATTGCCAAGGACTAGGGCTGGTTTTGATGCTATCTGGGTGATTGTGGACCGACTGACGAAGTTAGCTCACTTTTTACCCATTCGGATGACTTACACCCTTGAGGAGTTAGCACGATTATACATAAAGGAGATTGTGAGACTTCATGGTGTACCTGCTACTATAATCTCTGATAGAGATCCTCGTTTCACTTCAAGGTTTTGGGGTGCATTTCAGAAAGCTTTTGGAACCCGATTAAGCTTGATCACGGCTTACCATCCTCAAACAGATGGTCAATCTGAAAGGACGATCCAAACACTAGAGGATATGTTGAGAGCTTGTGTTTTGGACCAACGGGTGAGTTGGGATCGGTATATGCCATTAGT
>NC_029775.3:104023730-104024523 GCF_000817695.3 Arachis duranensis
GAGAGGATTGGACCGGTGGCGTATCGAATGGCTCTACCACCTCATCTTTTGAACTTGCACGACGTGTTTCACGTGTCGCAGCTTCGGAAGTACACTCCTGATGCTAGCCATGTGTTGGAACCTGAGTCGGTTCAGTTGAGGGAAGATTTGACGCTTCCAGCGGCTCCGGTCAGAATTGATGATACTAGTGTCAAACGGTTGCGTGGAAAAGAGGTTTCATTAGTCAAAGTGGCATGGAGTCGAGGCGGTGTTGAGGAACACACTTGGGAACTTGAGTCAGAGATGCGAACGGATTATCCGCATTTATTTTCAGGTATTTGCATTTGAATTTTGTGGGCAAAATTCCCAATTAGGTGGGTAGAATGTAAAACCCGGTTAATTAACGGCTAATTAACCTATAAATGAGAATTTATCCTAGAAAGCCCAAAATGTGATTTTTGTGGCTAAATATGATAGAGGAGATTGAGACGAGAATTTCGGTACCAATTTTATAGAATTCGGACCAAGATTGGACCGAACGGGCCAAACCGGGCCAACCGGACCCAAAGTGGGCCCTTGGCCCAACATAACTAAACCAAAACCCTAGTTTTTAGCATTCTCTCTCCTTACTAAACACACTCACATGCTGAAAATGGAGGCCATGGAGGGAAGAACACTCTCTCAAGTTCTTTCTCTCACTTGATCTTCAAACCACCATAACTTTTGATTTAGAGCTCCGATTGCCGCTCCGTTTGTGGCCACGCGTTCACCGCGGAGAGCTCTACAAAACCCATACAATTAATCTTGAGGTAAG
>NC_029775.3:104024791-104025014 GCF_000817695.3 Arachis duranensis
GGGTTGTGTATGTGTGAATATTGGAGCTTGATTGGTGATATTGAAAAGCTTATAAAGGGATTTGGTGGTGAAATATCTGTTCTTGGAGGTGTTGAGGCCTTGAGCGCTTGTGAATAAGTGATTTGGAAGTGCTCCGGTTGAACTTGGGAAATCGGCTAAGGTATGGTTTCGGTTTCCCGTATCTAATATGTAATGTGGTAGGAAATACTTAGGCTAGAGGCCC
>NC_029775.3:104025020-104028596 GCF_000817695.3 Arachis duranensis
TTTTCAATCCACGCGTTAGCGTGCATGACGCATACGCGTCAATGAGTTTTGTGGCCATCCACATGTGCGCGTGGAGTGCGCGTACGCGTGGCCCTGTTTTCATTCCAAAGTTGATTTTTGAGTTTTAAAAGCCAAATTTCATACTTCTAAGCCTCCGATCTCACTACTTATGTCTTAAATCATTATGATATGTCTAGCTATGAGAAGAAGGGCTAGTGAATGTGGCAACTTGCGAGTGAAGCAAGGGAAACATGGATGATCAATGAGGATCAAGCATGAATATGTGAGATGCGGAGGATGGTGGTGGAAGTGCTTGTTATGCCATGGGCCGAAAGGCTGTAATTGTTGATGAAACGGCTGGTTATGGATTTAACTGTGAGCCGGGTGGCTGGTTATGGATTTAACCGTGAGCCGGAATGGCTGTGTATGCTAAGAATATTGGCTGGTTCTGGATTGAACCGTGAGCCGGAATAGCTGTGTATGCTATGAATATTGGCTGGTTATGGATTTAACCGTGAGCCGAAATGGCTGATATGGATGTTGATCCATGGATGAGAATTCATGCATGTTTATGCTGAATTATTGATATTTGTGATTTGCACTTCCACTATCGGAGATGAGAGTTTCCCTGGGAGAAAGCAGTGGCTAGCCACCACGTGCTCCAGGTCGAGACTTGAAGCTCTTTTGACCCTATGTCGTCAGGGTGGCCGGGCACTGTAGAATTCTCAGACGAGCTCACCCCCAAAAATATTCACCAGTGAGGGTGATGGATATGGATCATGATTATGATCAAGTTATAATGAGCATGACTCAAGTTGGGGAGACACGACAGAGGGACAGTCCAATGGTTAACTGCCAGGACTTGTTGGGTTGGCTCTATAACCGACAGATGATATCATCAGCCACTAGGGACAGGCATTCATCATATGCATACTATATGAATTGTTTGAGATTGCCTATTTGACTGCATATTACTTGCTAATTGTCTAACTGCCTTAATTGTCCCTATTTGTATATTTCTTGTCTGATATAACTGTGTTTGCTACATTATACTCCAGCTGGTGGTTGGGAGGTTTGAAGGAATTGGAAAGGGAAGTATTAGTTAGACTGAAGTATCTTTAGTCAGATGCCCTTTATGGTTTAGCTTGTTTATAAGCTTTGATATTATCTGGAGGAAGTTCTAAGATTGCCTTCGGCTTTCCTCTATTATTATATATTATATATGTGGAAGCTGTTACCATGATGGGGACCTCTAGTTCTCACCCATGCGGATTTTGTGGTTTTTAGATGCAAGACGTGAGGTTTCCCGCTGAGGCATGCTGGAGACTTCTAGATTTGCGAAGATCCTTTGTTCTCGGGGCTATGTTTTGGTTTATATGTTTTGCTTAGATACTTTTATCTCCATTGAATAATACAAACTGTGATGACTCCTCTTATGGGAGATTTTGGAGATTAGGTTTTATGTATTTGTGTCCCTTTGGGTTTCCTTTGGGGTTTTCCTTATTTTTATCATATGTATATATTGCTATGCTCGGACCGGTTATCTTCGCAGCCGGATCTTGAGTCTTGATATTCCTGTTTTTGACACTCCTTTGTAGATATATATAATCTCGCGTTGGTTTATCCTTGCTCGTTACGTTATCGATCGGAGTGTTGCGCTTTAGAGTTGCAATTTTTGTTTACCCCTTTTTCTACAAAGGCTCCTAGTTATAATCGGTCATTCATACTACTATACGTACTAATTTTTATTTTAGAGGTCGTAATACCTTGCCATCTCTGAATTATGACTTAAGCATATGACTCTATATGGCAGGGTGTTACAAAATAAAAGAACGTTGTATGCAAGAAGCGACTCAAAAAAGGTTTGCGAATATAATTAGAATTTGTTGTCAGGATAATGAAGAGATACCCCAAAAATATGGTCTTAATAAAAATTTTCAAAGAAAAAGAAAATATCAATTTAGAAAAAGAAAATACTATCCAAACTGGAGAAAAAAGAGGTATTTTAGAAAAAGAAATAACAACAAAAGACAAAGAAATGACTATTGCCCGAATAAAAAAGAAAATTGTAAGTGTTGGTATTGCCAAGAAGAAGGACACTATGCAAATGAATGCCCGAAAAAGAAGGATAAAAAGGATCTTACTAAACAAATAGAAATTGCTAAGTCTTGTTTCATGGAACCATTAGAGGAATCTGATGATAACTTAGACTATATTTTTGAATGTCTCAGAAACAGACTCAGAGACTGAGTAATAATGCCACATTTATTACTATAAAAATAACAGAAAAGTTTATAAATGCTTTCATAGATTCTGGAGCAACACAATGCTTTGCTAGTTCAAATATAAAACTTGATTGGAAAAAATTAAAGAAACCATTAAGAGTTAGAATAGCTGACAAATCAATACATAAAATTGACCAAAAAACAGAGATGGTTGAAATTTTTATTCAAAATTATAGGTTCATTGTTCCATCAATATATATGTTAGATTCTGGAATGGATTTTATCATAGGAAATAACTTTTTAAAGCTATATCATCCATTCATTCAAGAATTAACATATATAGTTTTAAAAGCTCCACACGATTCTTCAATAAATCAAAAATCAAAACGTATAAAAATACCAACTACTACTATAGATAAGATCTTAAAATTTAAAATATTTTCTATATTAGAAACATGTTATTTAAATTTATACTTTCAGATAAACATTCCCAAAAATAATCTTGAAATAAAGATAGAAGAACTTTTGGATGAAATTTGTGCGAAAATCCTTTAGATATTAAAAATACAAATAACGAATTAGTAAGCATTAAATTAAAAGATCCTACAAAAGAGATAAATATTCCAAATAAAATTCCTTATTCCGCAAGAGATAGAGAAGAGTTCTCATTAGAATGTAGAGATCTTTTGAAAAAAGGAATTATAAGATTAAGTAAAAGTCCTCATGCGGCTCCAGCCTTTTAAGTCGAAAACAATAATGAAATTAAAAGGGGAAAACGAAGAATGGTTATTAACTATAAGAAGATGAATGAAGCAATTATTGGTGATGCTCATAAACTTCCAAGAAAAGATTCTATTTTAGAGAAAATCAAAGGAGCAACTTGGTTTTCATCTCTTGATGCAAAATCAGGATATTGGCAACTTCATTTAGACGAAGAAACAAAGAAATTAATTGCTTTTACTTGCCCAACAAAAGAATCAACAAGTGTGTTGCTTTATGAATGGAATGTATTACCATTCGGATTAAAATAAGCCCCAGATATTTATCAAAGATTTATGGAAGAAAATCTAAAAGAGTTAAATGAATTTGTTTTAGTATACATTGATGATATACTAATTTTTACAAAACAGGATAAAGAAGATCATCTTCAAAAATTATTAATAGTTTTAGAAAGATGTAAGGAAAAAGGATTAGTTCTTAGTAAAAAGAAAGCAAGAATAGCAAAACAAGAAATAAAGTTTCTTGGATTAATTCTATCCACTCAAGGAAAGCTAAAACTTCAACCAAATGTTCTAGAAAAGGTAAATTTATTTCCTAATAAAATAGAAGATAGAAAACAATTACAAAGATT
>NC_029775.3:104028725-104029378 GCF_000817695.3 Arachis duranensis
AAAATTGAATATATTAAGGGTGACAAAAATGTTATTGCATATACATTAACAAGAGAATGGAGTTCGTCTACAATGCATTAGATCAAGAAATTCAGAAATACGAACAAGAACTCAAAAAATGCAAGCATTGTCAGCAAATAAGGACACAGATCCAATCCCTCAAGAAGGCCATCGAAGCAATGAAATCAACACAACAAGCAAAACCATCAGAGTTCAGCCAGCTAAGCGTGGTGGACAAATCAGGTGAAGAAAAAATTCTAGAAAATAAAACAATTGCTGAAATTATCAAAAAATCCACCCAAAATAAAAAATATTATGTAATTTATAATGGCCCCATGAAAGGAGTATATGATGCCTGGGAAAAAGCAGCACCATTTACACATCAATCAAGGATAATTCATAAAGGATGGTTTTTAACACTGGAAGAAGCAAAGGAATCTTTCAGGGAATATGAAGCTCTTCATCCAGAGCAAACCCTAAAAAGAGCAGATAAAGCTCCAATTCAAACCCAAAGAACAGGGATAATAAGAAACATTCCTATAAGGGCTGAAATCAAGGAAAAGAAAAGGGTCTGTAGATCAAATCTCATAGAAACCCTTAACATAGTCCTGAATTGGACTGAAGAAAAAAGGGCAATCTTGGGATATTATCCT
>NC_029775.3:104029553-104029945 GCF_000817695.3 Arachis duranensis
GTTCGTTGATGCAGTAAAGAGATTTAAAAATATGATTGACAACGTAAATCCAAGGGATATATCCCTAAAATTTACAAACAGTCAACCTATTTTTAATGAAGAAGAAAAATGCTTGGTTCCAGCACACCAAGTAATATTCATGTCCGTCTTCCCAGAAAATTTTCAACCAATTGATCAGATTCAAGATTTAACAATTTACAGTCATGAAGGAAGGCTAGCCAGTACATTAGCAAGGGTTTTTGAAAGAACTCAAAAAATAACGAAGGAATCTCACACAAGGATTAATTATAAAAGTAGAAATACTCTGCTTGTGTCCAATAAAAGGAATGAAATTGAAGAAAGAGAGATGAGACTCTTAGTGGAATTTGAATCAGCATTCTACAACTTATCCG